>NC_056725.1:1855510538-1855515538 GCF_019279795.1 Protopterus annectens | reverse complement strand
TTAGCTAAGGCGTTATTCAAATGTTGGATCCTAATGGCATATAAATGTTCACGTATACAAGTACAGAAAGATCTATTAGTTTTACCAACATAAAAGCTTTGACATAACTGACAAGTAGCTAAGTAAACTATATGGCAAGTACTGCAATCTGCTGAAACGTGAAATTTATACCTCTGTGCCATATCTGGATGTATAAAACTGTCACCTATCTCGATAAAGGTGCAGTAATTACAACCACCACATGGGTGAGTGCCATTAGATGAATTTGTAATGGCCTTAGGCTTTGTATTGCAGAGTATTCTTCTGAGGTTGGGTTTATTTTTGTATAAAAAACAGGGTTTCTCACCTACAGTATTTAATATATCATTATCCATTGTAAGGACACGCCAATGATTACTTATTAAATTCCTTATCTCATGCACATCTCTCGTAAAGTGCATAGGTATTTTGAGAAAATGTGATTTACTATCAGTATGTTGCACTTCAGCATTAGCTTCACAGAGAAGTAGGGTTTTGCTCTTTCTTCCCTTAATTTATTAATATTTGTCAACCCCTTGGTAATTTCATAATTTTTATAGCCACGTTTCATGAGTCTTTGTTTAAATAAATTAATCTCATGCTGGTACCCTTCGTCACTAGCGTTTAAGCGAGAAATACACATGCTTTGTCCTTTTATAATGTTTCTAAAAATATAATCCGGATGCATGCTGTACTGATGAAGGAGTGAGTTTCAATAGCATTTTTTCCTGAACACCCCAGTATTCACATATGTGTCCATAACACGTTCCACGTATACATCTAGGTATTCAATCTTGGTTCTAGAGAAATTATACGTAAACTTCAGATACGTGGTCATGCTGTTTATATATGCTATATATTCAGCCAATTCCTCAGTACTGCCTCCCCAAATCAAAAAGACATCGTCCACAAAACTATGATAAAAATGGACTTTGTCCTGGTCGGTATGTGAATAGTTGTGCTTCCTCCCAAGCAGCCAAAAACATGTTGGCGTAGCTATTGGCACAAGATGTGCCTATAGCCACGCCATCACGCTGGATATATATATTCTGCTCATGGATAAATATATTGTTCTCCAATATGATTTCTAAGAATAGACAGATTAGGTCTATCTGTTTATCATTCAATCAATCTATCAATTATTTAGTGCTTTACTAGTTGACTGTTCCTTTTTTTTTTGCTTGTCTTCAGTATATTCACTGTGTTTATTGAAGTAGTTTTTGATTGTCGTAACTCCTAAATCATTAGGTATAATGGTGAGTAGAGATTGTATGTCTAGAGTTACAAAGACCATATTTTGATCCAACTGGACCTCATTACAAAAACTATATAGATCTAATAAAAACTGTTTTGTATCTTTTAAAATTAATTGATTCTTATCTATCACAGGTCTCAGATGTTTCTCTACATACAAGGAGAAAGGTTCGGTGCACCATCCACTACCTGAGACGATAGGTCTCATAGTGGGATTTACCCCGTCTTTATGAATTTTAGGAATACCCTGTATGTGTGGTATAGTTGGACAATCAACTTCCAAAAATTTTGCTAATTTGTTATTAATGATAAAGCTATTAACCTGTTCACTAATCGTAGTATACACCCGCTGTTTAATTTCAACCACCTTTTGTTTAGTAATAGTGCCATAATTACTATCATTAAGCATACTGGTCATGTCATTGCTATAATGTTCCTTATCCATTACCACAAGTGGCCCTCCCTTGTCTGCTGGTCTAAAGACAAGGTTATCATCCTGTTTTAATCTATGTAATGCTCTTCTTTCATTCCAACTCAAGTTATTCCTATATTTTTCACTTGAATGCTTATGGTGAGCTTCCCCATATGCTTTATATAAATCATCTTCAACTAAGTTATAGAAAGCTTCCACAGGGGGATGTTTCTGTGGAATGTACTCACTTGGCCTCTTAAAAGTATTATAATGCTGATTAATGTTGCAATCCCCAAATTGATAATGAAGCATAACATTTCTAGTAAAAATTTTTACATCTGATAATACATCTGTAATCTGACTATATGCAGTTGGAATAAAACTGAGTCCTGGTTGTTTATTTAGTTTGTACAATATATATATATATATATATATATATATATATATATATATATATATATATATATATATATATATATATATATATATATATATATATACACATATACACACACACACACACACACTCAGCCACAGTTATTTCCAGTTGTAATGCATTTGTGTTTTAAGTATATTCAGTCAAATGTCAGGATAGTTCAGCTATGACAAGTTTCTTTTTGTGTCTCCTTACTGCAGGTCATGATGTAGATTTGGTCATCAGGAATCTTTATCATCCCTTCCCTGCTGAAGCTTTTACTGTGGAGCATGGTGGCCAGTTAGGAATGGAATACCTTGCTGGAGCAGTGTCCTGGCCTCTTACTGGCATGTAGACTGGGACTATTGCCTTTTGTGGCCCAGTATAACTTGGAGTAGGTGGTAGAGGCAGATAGAAGTGGGTAGATGTATGACCTGATTGAGGAGTCTGCTGGAGTACATAGCAGACTTACTCTCCCAGCTGGCCCTTATCACTGGGCTTCCAGGGTGCACATGTCCCCAACCACTGGCCATCTTGAGCCATCATTTGTAATGAATCCCTGTAATGTCTTTCTGGGTTGGGGCAGCAGTTGGAACAATGTTGTTCATACCCCACCCTATCCCCAGCTATGTGTGCCCTATTTGTTTTATATCACATCCCATACCCATACCCAGACATGTTTATTTATTTACACTTTGTTGACCAACTAATCTCACTAGACCATGACTTTTCATACCACGGCACACTGGTGTGCCTTGAGAGGTCAACAGGTGTGCCACAAGATTTTTTAAAAAGATGGCTAGCCTTTTAAAACTTAAGGATTACTTCACTCACCTGCTGTTACTACCATTGAACATGTCCATCCACAACCCACGAAAAGTCACTTTGTCTCCATTTTATTTTGAATTAAGTAAATACAAGAATTATCACGGAGGTGAAGTACTGTGGTACAGATGCTCTGACTAGCCCGAATACACATGGGTACAAAGCACGACATTGTTATCTTGGTTGTGCTCAAGGACAATAGGGCCCTTTTGGTGGAGGGACTAACACTTGACATAACTTGTCCTGAATCAGTATTTGTATGGATGGTGCCTGCTCTATGTCATTAATTGTAAAAGGATTTGTTACACTGGCTCAAAAAAAAAAAGAATCCTAGAATTATTTGTACTCATTGTTTTCTCCACAGAGGAGTGCTAGTGTCAAAATCATTGCTACCCGAGTTGAAAAAAGTAATAGACAAGAATGTCACAATTGTCACTTTTATAAAAAGCAGGCCGTTACAATCAAGATTGTTTGCAGCACTATGTTCCCAAGTGGAAGCTTCTCACATCCAGTTGTTATTCCATACATAAGTTAACAACATTCCATACAACATGAGCAACAAAGAAATAACAGCCCCAGATTACAATATTATATAAAAAGACAGGTAATCTAGAAAGGGCGGAGGAGTAGCTATATTATATAAAAATCATCTAATTCTAGACCATGTAGACATACACATTCCTGAATTTGACAAAGCTGAACTTATTTTTGCCAAATTAAAAACTAATCCCAAAAACACATATAATAGTTATATTCCACCAGGAAACAATATCCCCACTCTGGAAAAAATATTACTCTGGATATCCAATTTTCTCCTGCAAGAAACAATTTTAATGGGAAACTTCAATATAGATTGTCTTAACTGCTCCTCAGAAAATCCATCTACCCACATAAACCTCCATGGGTTTACTCAACTCATCACCTCCCCTACATCTTCTTTCGGCTGTTCCAGTTAGGGGTCGCCACAGCGGATCACCTGTTTCCATTTCTTCCTGTCCTATGCATCTTGCTCTGTCACACCAGCCACCTGCATGTCCTCTCTCACCACATCCATAAATCTTATCTTAGGCCTTCCTCTTTTCCTGTTACCTGGTAGCTTCATCCTTAGCATCTTTTTCCCAATATACTTAGCATCCCTCCTCAGCACATGTCCAAACCAATGTAATCTTGCCTCTCTGCCTTTGTCTCCAAGCCTTCCAACCTGGGCTGACCCTCTAATATACTTATTCCTAATCCTGTCCACCCTCGTCACACCCAATGCAAATCTTAACATCTTTAACTCTGCCGCATCCAGCTCAAACTCCTGCCTTTTTGTCAGTGCCACTGTCTCCAACCCATATAACATAGCTGGTCTCACTACCCTCTCGTAGACCTTCCCTTTCACTCTTACAGGTACTCGTCTGTCACAAATCACTCCTGACACTCTTCTCCACCCACTCCATCCTGCCTATACTCTCTTTTTCACCTCTCTTCCACACTCACCGTTACTCTGAACTATTGACCCCAAGTATTTAAACTCATCCACCTTCGCCACCTCTACTCCTTGCATCCTCACCATTCCTCTATCCTCCCTCTCATTCACACACATATATTCTGTCTTAGTCCTGCTGACCTTCATTCCTCTTCTCTCTAGAGCATATCTCCATCTCTCCAGGGTCTCCTCCACCTGTTCCCTACTCTCACTACAGATCACAATGTCATCTGCAAACATCATAGTCCACGGGGACTCCTGTCTGATCTCGTCTGTCAACCTGTCCATCACCATTGCAAATTAGAAAGGGCTCAGAGCTGATCCTTGATGTAACCTCACCTCCACCTTAAACGCATCCATCACTCCCACAGCAGACCTCACTGCTGTCACACTACCTTCGTACATATCCTGTACCACTCTTACATATTTCTCTGACACTCCTGACTTCCTCATGCAATACCACAACTCCTCTCTAGGCACCCTGTCATATGCTTTCTCTAAGTCTATAAAAACACAATGCAACTCCTTCTGACATTCTCTGTACTTCTCCATCTACACTGTCAGAGCAAACATCACATCTGTAGTGCTCTTTCCTCCACTACAAG
>NC_056725.1:1855308038-1855505538 GCF_019279795.1 Protopterus annectens | reverse complement strand
AAAAAGATAAAGACAAAGAAAGAAAGAAAAGGAAATAATTTTTTCAGAAAGAAAAACAAATCATTCATTTACACATATTTAAAAAACAAACAAAACCTGACAGAACACAGATTTGATTAATCCTCTTTTCCAAAGAATAACTTTGCTTAAAAAATTTCCATGAACTATTCAAAAGAGAGTAATGGGAACTAATGATGAGAGAGAAATTCATTTAAAAAAATCATTTTTTTTTTACTCTCTCTTCATCATCTGTTTTTAGTCTCTCTCTCTTCTCTGTTCTCTTCGGGAATTCCATTTTGCCTCTCCCATTTCTTTTCTTTTTGCATTCCATTTTTTTTTATTTTTGACAAGTAAAGCAGAGTCTTCTAAACAGTAAAAGACCTTTCCTAAATCAGGAAGAGAGAAAGCAGCAGCATCAGGAAGGAATGTTTTAAGCTAAGCAGGAAACAGCTTATTGCTTTAAAAAAAACTTTTGGCTCATATTAGTGTAGAAAACTTTTCTTTAGCAATTGCCATTGAAGAATAGTGTTGTCAAAATGCATTTAGTGGTTTAAACTTTACAGGGCTTAGATTTTATCAAAAGATGATAGAAATCTAACTATAACTGATAGAAATCAACTCTTTGATAGTTAAGTAACATTGATATTATATTAGCTATGAATCTATGTGCTCTTCGATACCATCTAAATTGCTCTGAGTAAATCCAAAGTTTTGGGGAGCCATAAGTTAAAAAAGTTTACCTTCAATATTCTTGCAGTTCAAAAAATCCTAAATCTAATGTTATATTTTCCAGGTCATCCAGCTTTGTTTGTAAATGTGTATTGTTTTTTGTTTCAGCTCAATGTTGATTTCCCTTTCTTGTTTTTTTTTTTTTTTTTCATTCCACAGCTTTCTTCTTGCCTTTCATCTGGATCTTTCTCTTATTTTCTTGTCCATATGTAACAAGTCTATTTGTTTTGTTTTTTTTTTTTTTATGAAAGTGTCTATTTTGGTATTTTAGTATCATCTTAGCAGTAAGTTGCTGACTAGCAAATTATCAGAAGACGAGTTCTTTCTTTCTTTCTTGATCTTGGAGAATTTGTCTTACTGAACTCATTTCAGACTGATAAACTGACAGGAAAATTTTCCAAAGTAATCTGACAGGAATATTATTAATGAATTTTCCTTTTTTTTTTAGATTAGTTCAAGAACTTACTTCAGAATTTTTTAAGTAATAAATAATTTCTCAATGTAATGAAAAATTGGAGAGTGAAGAAATCTGCTGCTATCCTGTGTTCATCCTTGGCCACGCCCCCCAGTCATCTCTGTCAAGTTCTGATACCCTTGATAACTGTAAGCATGGATGTGGGAGATAAATCATTTTCAGGTTGTCTGTGTCCGTTAGAGACATAGGTGCCAAACAAGGGATGAATTTCTAGTTTCCCATCCAATTGTCCAAGTTGCACTTGAATTGGGTTAGGGAGGAGTTCTGCTTCACATGGATGGGGAGACTGTTCCATAGACAAGATAGTCTCTGGGATACATACCTATCTCTCCAGCATGTCCTATTTATATCACAGGCAAGGTTTAAGTCTTTAGATTGGGTAATTCTGGTGCTGTTTGTTTTGTGGATATGGAGGAGGTCCATCAGAGTGGGGTCTGACATTGCTCTGTAGGCCAGACATAGATCTCCCCTGTAGCCTGTAGGAGACAGAATACAGGGATAGGGCCTTGAGGTAGTCTGCATAGGACATATTACTTATGCCCTGTATTCTTTTAGTGAGGACCCTCTGTGGATGTTCTAGTTGTTGGATATGACTGGTTAGGTACATACCAAAGGGTTCATTGTACTCAATGATAGGTCTGATGAATGCAGAATAGAGTGGAACAATGACTTCCTTGGACTTAGATGTCATACTTTTGTTTATAAGTTGCGCAACACAGAATTATTTCCTCACCACTGTAGATACGTGATGATCAAAGGCTAGATTACTATCTATGTGTGTTCCTAAGTCCCTGACTACTGGGTCAACTCTAAGGGGTGTGTTGTCAATATGACAGTTACCAGGGATGGAAGACTTCCCAAAGGATACCATTTTGCATTTGTTGGCATTTAATTTAAGCCCATGGTTCTAACACCAGTTATTTGTCTGTATCAGCCCCTTCTGGAGAAAATTTGTGTCAGTGTGAGATACAATGATATCTCCTAATTTGAATCATCTGCAAAATTAAGTCAGCCAGAGACCACTTACATTGACATTGATTTCTGAGAAGTAAATGCTAAAAAGGAGTGGTCCAAGGTTTGATCCCTGAGGGATTCAACTTGTGACTGGCCTCTTCATAGAGGTGGACTGCCCAGTTCTAACTTCCTGGGTCTTGTCTGTGAGCCAGTTGGCTATCCACCGGGTAACATACGTGTTTATACTTAACCTCTTGAGTTTGTCAACAATGCCTGTGTTGGTTATTCTGTCAAATGCCTTGGGCAGGTCAAGGAAAGCAGAGTGAATGATTTTGCCCTCATCCATTGCTTTGGTGACGTTCTCAAAGAAATCTACCAGGTGGAGTAGGTATGATCTGCCCTTGACAAAACGAAACTGGGTTGGTTCCAGTGTCTGGAGGTTTACTATACCTCTGTTGATCATCTCCATGATAATTATTTCAATGGCTTTACATATAAGACCAGTGAGACTTATAGGTCTGTAGTTTCCAGGGTCTGGAGAAGGCCCATCTTTGTGCAGAGGGAGGCTACAGTTAAATAGTAATTTCAAAGGCCCTGATAGGTCATGTTTCATGCTATTTAGAAGCCATCCTGGGATATTGTCTGGGCCCATTGAGGCAGTATTCTTGCTTTTAGAAAGAACTGAGGACCTGTTACCTAGTGATTGTAGGGGGGAGTTATATTTGATGATATTTCTTAAGGGAAGGTTGAGGGGGAGAGAGGGGTAAAGCTGGAGCTGAATTTATCAGCCAGGAAGTTTGCTATATCTTCTGGCTCAGTATAGGTGGCTCCATTTACAATGAGCACTGCACAGAACTGTGTATTGCCTTTTAGGTTGCGTACATAGCTAAGTAAAACTTTATGGTTGTCTTTGGCCTGAGAGGCCAAACACCCAAATGTGCCTTCAGTAAAATGTATTTGTCCCCTGAGTTGTTTGTTTAGTTGGATGAGAGTGCTTTTATCTTGCAGGGTGCAGCATCTCCTAATTTTTGCCATGATTTTCTTCCTTCTGATATACAACTTATTGATTTTGTGATTCCACCTCGCTGTCTTGTTTTTCGAGTAGTTATATACTTCTTCCTGGTGGGTACAGCTGCCTCATGAAATTCTGTTACCCTTACAAAAATACAGGGTCAGCCACCTTCCACAGCAAATGGTTTCCCTGATCCCCAGTCCTTTTCAGGGGCCTCACAGTTGCAGAAAAAAATAAATAAATGCATACATACATACATGCATAAATAAATAAATAATTTGGACTGAATTTCTAATAATGAAAAAAAGTAATCTCTGACAAATGTCACCCACCAGAAAGCATCTACCATCTTCAAATGGACCAACCCAAAACTGAAAATATCAGTTGAATAATTACAGATAGTTTAGCAAGGAAGGTCATCTAGTGTAGAAACAAATGATAATAATGGGGCAAATACATGAGATGGCAGGAAACATTCTACTCAGAATAAACAACACATACTACATTTTACATGAATATAAAAAAAATCGCAGTCATGAGGATATGAAGAAAGCTGCAATAGGCAAGCATACCTTCTAACAAAAGGATACCAAAAGCAAAAACAAGAAACAAATCTATCAACCTGATCCTTGTATCCAGAGAAGCAAGTCCTTTATCAGTGATCATGTAACTTTCACACACAGGCCGCATCCCTATCCCCACTCCAAAAGATAATGAACTTCTGTTCACAGCTCTAAGGATATTTTTGGATGAAAATGAAAAGAATGGCAATAGTCACGTCTTCCATCTTGTTGCAGTCAAATGCATATGAAGTGCACCCGCTGTCAACAAGTCACATCAAGAAGACATTTCAATAGGAACTTTTACCTGCCCATGACTTTTTGGTTCAGGTATCTGGGCAGCAGGACATTTCCATTTCATACATTTGGGTGGGGACATATGGATGAAGTGACATTCAGCAGCAGAGAAGTATGGCTGTGATTGATGAATACCCTTGGGCAAACAGAAAAATGTGGTGTCATACCCACAAGTTCAATAACCAAATGCGCAGGTGGAAAGTAATGTGCATGGTAGCATGAGGCAGCAGGCAGTATGCTAGGCATCAACAGCAGGCTGGCCAGTGGTGCATTGCACAATGGGCAGTGGGTTTATAATTGGTGTGTGTGTGTGTGTGTGTGTGTGTGTGTGTGTGTGTGTGTGTGTGTGTGTGTGTGTGTGTGTGTGTGTGTGTGTGTGTGAGTGTGTGTAGCACTACCTCTTCATACTGTCCAGGGAATATACACATTGGAACATAATTGAGACTACAGTAACATGCAGGATTTCCTGCATCGTGTAGGCGCACTTCTACATGTTGTAGTTATATAAGTATGTACTGTACACTAAGCACAACACGTTACTTCTTCTGCCCCCATGCACTTGGGTATTAAAGCTATGGGCATGGCAGTATGTGCTTCTGTTTGCCCACAGGGAATTCAAAGCAGCCCATCATGTGGCCTCTCTATCTCTCTGCCACCTCTTTCTTCTTCCTCTCACTAACAGCCTCTTACCATACACCACTCTGCTACCAACAACTGTCGCCTACTCTCCCTTATTCACTTAACACCCATACAGTCCCTCACCCACAATCAACTTCACCTTCTCTCTCGCCCATCTGACCTCTTCAAAATGAGTCTATATTATAACATCGAAGTCTTACAACTTCGAATGTTATAATATCGAACCCGGTAGACCGAAACACCAGAAAACCGAACAGTGAGAATAACAATTTTTTTCCCAGGGGAAAAATTCACTGTTCCAACAAACATGCACACAACACAAGCACACCAAAATAAATAATACACACACACACACACACACACTTCACAAAACCCTACACTAAATCATACATGCACCACTAGCTATCCACTTACCTTAACCCAACCCTAACCCTAAGGTCCATCACTATCGCACACTCACCTTACCCGCTCCCTAACCCTAACTCACCTAATCCATGCCCAATCGCACACTCACCTTCGTTCACACACTTACCTTAACACGGTCCGTAACCTTCGCTCCACAGTTGAGGAAATAGTGATGCTGCAGAAACGGCCCACCAAATACTTTCTCTAGGAAAGTATTCGGTGTTCTGCAGCTTCGCTGTTTCCAGTGTTCGCTCTACTGGGTTCGATATTATAACATTCAAAGTTGTAAGAATTCAATGTTATAATATAGACCCTTCAAAATTACCATATATTCTAGTTCCTCTCTCTCCACTAGTCTGAAACCAAGAAAACCTCATCCTACTACTCTGAACCTACTTATGTATCTTCACACATTCATTGACACACTTCTCCTGGACGGGGACATCCACCCCAACCCAGGACCTCCTGCCTCTTCCCGATACAATAGCACAACTCTAACTTCTCTCCCTCGCCTACCCCATCATACCAGCACTCCCTCACCCAAATCTCCAGCAATTTACTCTCTAAATATCCAAAGCATTGGAAATAAAATAACAGAACTTCACTCTTGGATTGCTAACACATCTCCCCACATTCTAACTCTATTGGAAACCTGGCTTAAACCCCACATCTTCAACTCTTTAATCTTACCTCCTGGTTACAATATCTTTTGCTCAGATAAAACCAACAAGCTCTGAACAAATCAACCTGTCTCCACTCTCTATCTCTGTCCCCTGCTTCTCACCTGCAGAAATTCTTATTATAAACTGTCACCTTAACCCTCACAAAAGATTTTCCATATCCTCTATATACATTCCTCCTGGCAATAACATTCCCATCCTAGAGAACTTTTTTTCCTGGCTCACTCAATATGTCCCTTATGAAACCATCATACTTGGAGATGTCACCATAGACTGGTCTAAACTGTCCCCCTCATCCCCTACCCATAGTTGCAACCTTCATGGATTTCACCAACACATAACTACCCCAACTAGAACCAACAAAAACTCCTCATCTGGATCTATCCTTAACTGGATCCTCACCTCAGCTCCTAGTCACTACCTCAACCCTGGCATACTTCCTAACTCTTTAAGTGAATACTCCCCAACCTTTATTCACAGATTCACCCAACATTCTACCAAAGATCATATTTATAAAGTATATCTCACAGCAAGAGGTTCTCCCATTCGATTCTCGGCTGGAGCGCCTTCTGTGTGGAGTCTGCATGTCCTCCCCACAGTCGAGTAGTGTTCGAAACACATGCGTGAATGGGCATGCCTTCGTTGAAGGTTGGGCATCGGCTGGCACCTCGCCACCATAAAAATAGACTGCCAATCATTAGCGGACTGGATTTCCACTGTGGCGACCCCTAACTGGGAAAAGCAAAAAGAAAAACAAACAATCATAGCCTTACCCAGTTTGAGCGAAATAAATTTCATTCCAAGGTATCGGGCATTAATTGGTCCTTCCTATACCGTCTCTCTCTCTCTCTCTCTCTCTCTCTCTCTCTCTCTCTCTCAGTGAGGCTCTAGAATCCTTCAATAATATTTTCCTTGACACACTTGATTCTGTTGCCCCCTTGAGAAAAATCTGAATTAAATCCAAATATGCCCCCTAGCTTACTAAGCAAACCCGCTCAATCCTGTACAGTAGAGATGCTACCTGGAAAGCCTGTGTTAAAAACAAATCCCCCCTCATTGCAGAGATACAAAGAGCTCAGAAACATGACCAAAAGACTAGTCATTAAAGATAAAAAAAGCTTTCTTCTCCTCTAACCAATGTAGCCCACACAAAAATCAAAAAAAAATTCTGGACTACCATCAACAACCTGCTCCACTCTGGTAACCCTACTACTCCCAACCCTTTTCCACACAACACTGCTACTGAGATGGCCGACCTCCTTAAAATTAGTTCATAGAAATGATCCAAAAACGTACACAAAATACACAAAATAACATTTTTGACTCAACCCCTCTATCACCCCAAAACAAAACTCTCCTCAATACACTCTCCTTCCAACCAGTTTCCATCACCACTATTTAATCTCTCTTACATAAACTTAAGACGTGCTCCCCCTCTGCCAACCAACTACCCTCCCATTTCCTAAAAATAGCTGCACAATCCATTGCCTACCCTGTCACTATTATTATCAATCATTCTATTTCTGAAGCCCTTGTCCCAGACATATGGAAATACTGTTATACAATCCCTCTCCATAAAGCCAGAAATTCTACTGATCCCTCTAACTTTAGACCTATTGCTATCCTTCCCCCCATCCAAAATCTTGGAAAAGTGCATCCATACTCAGCTAATCAAACACATTCTTAATAACAACCTCCTTATCCCTACCCAACATGGCTTCAGACCCCACCATAGCACTGCCGCTGCATTACTCTCTTATACCCAAACAATATCTGAAGCCTGTGACAACAACTTGCTTGTCTCCTGTCTATTCCTCGATCTTTCTAAGGCCTTCGATACTGTCTCTCATTCTAAACTTCTAACAAAACTTTACAACCGCAATCTGTCTACCTCCTCCATCATCTGGTTATCTAGCTACCTTTCCAGCAGGCAACAATCCATCCAGTTTCAAATTGTCCACTCTCCATTCCTCCCTGTAAATACTGGTGCTGCCGAAGGTCTGTTCTGGGCCCCCTCCTACTTAACATATTCACTAACAAACTTGACTCTGCTACTAACCTCTCTACACTTCTACAATATACTGATGACTCCACTCTCCTCTCCTCTCCTCTGCCCACAGCATACCCAACCTTCTAACTCTCACTCAACAAACCTTTTCTGTCAAAACCTGGATCTCTGACAACCAACTAATACTGAATCCAAAAAAAAAAAAAATGCTCCTTCTCTTTTTCCCCAAAACACTCACACAGCACCATCCCTCTATCACCTCTGTCAGCAGCACAATTATTAACCTAAACCCCACACCAAACTACTTTGTGTAATTATTGATGATGACTTAAAATTTGATATTCACATCCAACAATGTATAAAATAGACCTACCAGAAACTTGGCCTTCACTATGGCAACCAAAAGTTTCTGAGACCTTCCTCTAAACCCTCCCTTGCCCAGACACTCCTTCTACCCTGTCTTCTTTATGCTGCTCCTGTCCTTACTAATGTTCAAACATCCCTTATCAACAAACTAGTGCAAACATATAACAAAATAGCCAGATTTGCCTCTAACCTCCCATACAAATCTCATGACTGTCTCACCCTTAAGACACTTTAATGGCCAGAATTCTCTAAACAACTACTACTTCCTCAACTACATATTACAAACTCTATCCTGAATAACTCCTCTTCCTGTGCCTGCATCTCTAAATCTAGTCTTCTACTATAACCCCCAGCATCACCTCCATACTACCAGCAAACACCTCCTTGATATTTACAAACCCAATAAAATTATTGGTAAGTCTCTCTACAAATACCCTGTACCCCATGCTTGTAACTCACTTCCCCACAACATAAGAAGCACTCAATAAAAGTGCCTGTTTAAAAAATAACAAACTGTTTCTACAAAAGACATGGTCCTGCCCATGTCAACTCCCCACCTGACCTTTCCTACCCTCATTTCAACTTAACTTCTTTTTCCACATTAATCCATCACCCCTTCTCCTTGTTTTGCAAGCCTTTATTTCTTCACTACCTTCTCACTTCTACTGCATATAATATACACTATTTGTATTGCAGCTGAATCTCATATAATACCCATTTGTTTTTTATATACCAGTTGCTCTTAGGTTAAATGCTTACACTTTTTGAACATGCTTATGTGTGATATTTGTAGACCTGTTAATTGTTTACTATTGGACTATGTACTATTGGATACCATGTTATCTATTTTTTTGTTCTAATATGTAATAATTTTTATTTTTTCTGGAGCTTTTCTCCTTGGGTCTCCACTGAAAATGGGCCCTTGGCTCAGCTGGATTAACCCGGTTAACAAATATCAATAAATAAATATTTCCCTGCAGCTGGCTGTCACTTAATCCTTGTGTCCCCAACCAAATATATCACAGGGAAACACACCACAAGCAAACACCTCACTGCCTAGGTGCCTGAATCCCATTACTCTCTGCTGTCCTTAAAAGATTGCCAAAACTGGTTATCACCTCTGATGTGTGATCAAGACAAAAGTGAATAAAAAACAATGGTCATAATATATGGGGTTATATACAGGTCTTCAATCATAACTAATTTATAATTTACTCATACAAATACAAAGAAACTCCTCAAGAGCAAAGGTTTGGCAGTGAATTCTTGACCTCCATTATGAAAACTAACAAACTGGTTATGAATAGACATCTGATCATAATGCATAGTAATGCATGAAATGATCCCTTTACTCTCCGGAAAAGAAGCATGTAAAATGAAAATTTAACTAGACCTCATGATGCCACACAAATGTTATCTGAAACAGTTTATGTACTATATGTGGTAGATACAACCATGAGATACAACCATGTCTGTATGTATACAAATGGAGACAGATTTATTGATGAACTTGGGCATTCTGAGGCAGTGTAGCAATTGCCTCATGTACACAGACAGCCCTCCCCTCTTACCTCCCAACACTCAGACCTTTAAGAGATGCACTTATATCTCCAAACTGGAATCCATGCACTCTCCAGCCAAGACCGGAATAGCTGGTCAAGAGGAGAAGGTCAACATCTGCAACCACACCACATGGAACACATAGCCCTCCAGAACACTCACCATCACAGCCCTCACATAAAAACACAAACCACACACCCACTTTCACTGAGGCTCTCAATAGAAACCTACCCAAATAGTAGAGACCTCCAAGGCAGAAATGCACTCAATCACCATAACACAGCACAAACCACAAGACACATAGCTCACCTACACAGTGTGCCCCTCAACCTAAGCCCCTAAGGTAAAACAGTTTGCCCAATACAATAATCATAGGTGACTCAATAGTGAGGCACACTGATGTCCCACTTACTAGGTTGAATAAGGAGAAGGTAACAGTCAGCTGTCTATCAGGTGCCAGAATCCAACACATAACACACGCACTCAGGTCACTCCACAACAAGTACAAGTATGACTCTGTCATAGTCCATATGGGTGTGAATGACATGAGATGCACCTCCCTGGACTACATGAAAAGAGACATGGTGAAGTTCTTGGATTATGTGGCCCAGGCAGGTATGACCCTAGCCCGGAGCAGCATCCTACCATTGCCCAGAATGATACCACAGTACAAACAGAAAATGACCGACTTCAACAATTGGCTACATTTCTGGTGTCATTCTTAGGGGATCCAGTATCTGTCTGATTGGGATGGCATGAATGACAGACCTCAGTGCTTTGCCAGAGATGGCCTGCATCTGTCACCCTTGGGTTTCCATGTACTGGCTAAGACTCTTACCACCCCTATAATGCCTTTTTAGGCAGTGTTCCAAAGACCAAGTTACCACTGTAACAGCTATAAATAAATGCAATTTGAGTGCCATGCTGCTCAAGGCTTGAAGTCTAAATCTCAAGATGCACTCGCTTGAAGCACTCCTCAAAATGGAGAACATCGACATTTGTGCTGTAACAGAAACCTTGTTTAAAGCAGCAGAAAGCATCCCCACACTACCAAGCTATAACTCATTCCACACCTTTTGGCCCCAGAACATGGACCGAAGCTCCAAAGGTGGCGGTGGCTCTATATTCATAAAGGAAATGTACACCTCCAGACTAGTAGCCCAGCATAATGCATCTGAGATACTGCAGGTACAACTAACATTGGGTAAGATGGCGATTCAGGTCATAGCCTGCTATAGTTCCCCAACCATGTCCCAAGACTCTCACTCCACATTCCTAAGCACCCTGGAAACTATTAAGATCCAACCTAACACTCTCATACTAGGTGACTTTAACTACCCCTCCATCAACTGGGAAAACTACTCATGTACCAATGCACTGGCCCAATGTTTCCTTGAATTCATAAATTCCAATGCCCTGGACCAGCTTACTCTTACCACCAGTAGAGGAAGCAACATCCTTGACATGGTTATTACTAGCATGGACAACCATTGCTCTATACCAATAGTCAACTCCTCCCTGGTTAGATCCAACCACAAACTAATCACCATGGAAATCCACATCTCACCCACACCTCCACACAAAGGTATCCACCATGAAAAACTTCTCCAAATCTGACTTTGGACTCCTAAAAACAGAGATGGCTAACTTCACAACACTCATGCCAATGGAAAATAGATGCATTACTGCCAAATCATACACCAATGCACTATACAAACACGTACATAAATGCATGGAACTAGCCATACCCAACAGAACCAAGATGCTTTTCTCCAGAAAAAGGAAGCTAATCTGGTGGTCCCCTGCCATTAATAAACTCTACAACAGAAGGAAGAAACTGTTGCAGAAAAAGGTGAAGTCCCAAGACTGGAAAAATTCCCTTATTAGCCTCAACAAAAAGTTGAGATCCCTCACCAAAACCTCCAAAGCCAGCTATGAAGGCAGAACTGCGGCAGACACTAAAAGTAGCCACAAAGCCTTCTATAGTTATATCAAGAATCACCATGGCAATACCCAGATTTGCTCTGAGTTACTGCACAATGGTACCTCCTATACTAAGCCAACAGATATTGCCAACATACTGGCCGACAGATTCAGTGCCAATTTTACCCCTTTCTCCACCCCAAAGGACCAATCTCAATACCAGAAGAATGCCAGGTACCAAGCATTACTGCGACACAGGTTAAAGCTGCTTTGTCCAAGGCCAAGAATACAGCTTCCATGGGACCCGACAATATCCCTGGCTGTGTTCTACATGAATTACAAAGTGAACTGGCACCACATCTGTGTGCCCTGTTCACTCACAGCCTCATTTCAGGCTTTGTCCCTACTGAATGGCACAGCTAAAGTCATCCCTCTCCATAAAGGAGGAGTGACTACAGACCCTGGAAATTAACACCCCATTAGCCTGATGAGTCTGATATGTAAGGCTATGGAGCGCATCATCATGGACCTAATTAACTAGGATATAGGGAATCTCCAAACTCTAGATCCCACGCAATTTGGTTTTGTGAAAGATAGATCATGCCTGCTCAACCTGGTTGACTTCTTTGAGTTAGTCACCAGAGCTGTGGATAAGGGTAAGGCAGTTCATACAGCCTACCTCGATCTGGCCAAGGAATTTGATACCATTCCTCACTCAGGACTTATTGATAAACTCACCAAACTAGGCATCAACCCCTATATCATTAGGTGGGTTGCAAATTGGCTCACAGACAGAACCCACAGTGTGAAAGTAGCGAACTCTGAGTCTCACAGGGATCGGTCCTGGATCCTCTCCTGTTTGGCATCTACTTCTCAGAGGTCCAGGCCAACACAGAGGGACTCTGGCTGACAAAGTTCACAGAGGACTGCAAGCTGGGAGCCATTATTAACTCCCCAAGTGATGCAGACATCCTACAGAAAGGCCTCACTGAGACCAATGATTGGTGTCAAAACCATGGCTTTAAGCTTAATGCCAAAAAGTGCATTGTCATCCTCTTTGAAAAAACCTCAGTTCTCACTAATTACCACTAAACACTGAAGGCATTATAAGGGATCTTGGTACACAGGTTGACAGCAACCTCTCCTTTGACCACCACATTGCTACTGTGGTCAGAAAGTCCTTCTATGTATCACACCTCATTATCAAGGGTTTTGCATCTAGGAAGAAAGAGGTCATCATTTTTCTCTACTCATTAGACCAATTATAGAGTATGATCCCCCATTTGGCATGTACTTCACTAGACACTTGTAACACCTGGAGAGGCCACAAAAGTACCTCATGAAGAGGATCCTATGCCTTAAACACGTCCTACATGTACAGACTCAAAAAACTCCAGCTATTCTCTGTCTCATATCGTCTACTAAGAAGTGATCTCTGCTTGACTTACAAAGCCATATCTGACCCAGCTCTGTTAGAAATGCTACATCTAAAGAAATCCCAATTTCTCTGCAACACACACTCCAGAGACCTCAAACTCATTAACACAATCAACAGAACATGCTAGAGTGACAGGTTCATAACACAGAGACTGCCCATGCTCTGGAATAGACTTCCCATACATGTCGAGTAGAGAACCTCACTGGCCTTCTTCAAGGGAAATCTTGATGAGTGGATGGGAAATAGAAAGTTCACCCCGGGGATTACTCCAGTGCTCTGCTTGATAGAGGCACTGGAAACTAACGTCAGGTGGCACAATGCCAGCGCACTTCTATGGGTTAGGTTTGTAAAGGTTCTAGGGCCATTGGCCTATTATACACCTATGAACCTATGTTACTGTCAGCTACCATATGTGCGACTATGAAAGTGCCCTTAAACATTGATCCCTATGTGGAAAACAGGATTGGATACTGGCTCAAGAATAGAATGCATGCTGACAGGGTCACTGATGGCTCCTCAGTGAAAATCTGATCAGTGGTGTGCACCAGAGTTAAGTACTAGACCCCTCCTTTTTGGAATTTATTTCTGACCTAAACACATAAAACAAGGATCTCTGTCTGACTAAGTTCATGATAATTGTATGCTGGGTGTAGTTATTAAATCAAATGATGCTACTAATACCTTTCAAACAGGACTAACATGTTAATTCCTGGTGCACCAAAAGGGACTAAAACTAAATGCTAAGAAATGCAGTATTATCTCCTTCAGAAAACAGACAAATCCTAACTATTTCATCTATGACACCCCAGTCTTCATTGAGTCTGGGATTAGGGACTTGGACACCTAGGTTGATGTTTCCATTTCCTTCAATTACCATATAGCAACTGCAGTCAAAATATCCTTCTGTAGCTCACAATTAATCACAAAAGGCATCTCATATAAAACCATGGATATTACAGTTCCTCTGTACTCTGATGTGGTTAGATCTATTGTACAGGGTAGTGCATCCTTTGTCACGTGCAACATCCAAAAGCTTGGAAAAAAAACCTAGAGGTTCCTAAGAAAAAGGATCTTGGGCCTCAAAAAAATCTTAGTAATCAGGAAAGGTTGGAATCATTGCTCCTGAACTCCATGTCATATATTGTTATCAGGAGAGATCTTGGCCTTGCTTTCAATGCCGTTGGGTTCCCTATTATCCAAGACATCCTCTTTCTTGATATAACAAAGAATCTAGCCAAGACTAGAACAAGAGATCTCAATCTACATCAGGTATTAAACAAATTAATTGGAGGCATTATTCAGCGTATCCTATTGCTCTTGTATAGAATCCCTTTGCATGTCAAGCAGAGTCATTCCCTTGTCTACCTTCAAACATATCTTAGAAAACTGATGGCTACCATAAAACACTCTGGGACCTACAGGCCTCGCCCTCCTTGAAAATGTTTGTAGAGCATGAGGGTGGTTATGGACAAGGCACACAAAGGCTCTGGTTAAGTAGCTTTGTATTTCTTATGGCGAGTATAAAAAGCATGCAAAGAAACACACAACACCACACCAGAAAAAAATATGAAGTTCTTTACTGATGTCCAGCATTGTGACTCGGCAGGGGTATGACCAACAGGACAAGGTTTGGCATAATTTGAAGGTCATACTTTTAGTATTTTTTTCCACTACACTTACTTTTACGGGCATTAGAATGTTATGCTTCAATATATGCATAAATTTTGAGAAATAAGATTGAATGGTTTTAACAGTGTGGAATAACAATAATATTAGTAACAATAATATTTAAGAGGTATGCAATGAATAACATATGTATTTGAAAATATGTATGGGCTCTTTAAGAACGGGATCATTTCTTTATTGCTTGATTGTCACATTGGGGATTTGAATTATATAAATGGATGCTGCTTGGTGTAAAAATGTATTCCTTGAAGGCGTAAGCCGAGGTACCGGAGACAACAGTAAAGGACTTCATATTTTTTTCTGGTGTGGTGTCGTGTGTTTCTTTGGATATTTGGGATTATTGTGTGTTTTTGCTATAAAAAGCATGCACTATATCTGAAAACATCGCAGTTTGTTTTCTCAGTAATAATGAACTGTTCAAGGTTCTTATGCAAAAGATGAAACCCCAGATATATGCTGAAAATAACTCGTCCCCATGATTGTTAAGGAAAATTTGAAAAAAATCTGTGTTATACTACTGCCTTCCAAATACACCCAAGAACTAGTTATTGTCCAGTCACCAGCACAGACCTATGTTATGTATACCTACACACACACACACACACACACACACACACACACACACACACACGCGTGCGCGCACGGGCGCACACGTGCTTTCACCATTAAAATATGTCTTTGTCACATTGAGTTAATTTTTAAAAAGGCACACAGTTAATAAAGATAAATACAACCTTCAGTTTTCTCAAGAAAATAAAAAACAACAATTTTACAGCTTATATAACCATGTTATTAGAAAGCTGAGGAAGCCATATTTTAATGGTGAAAGCACTTAGTTTATGGGACTTGTTCTTGTCATTAAAGTGGAGTTTCTCTGCCCGTTTTGCGTTGGTTTGTTTTTTATTTTTTTGGTTACCAGTGTTTTGCATCATTTGGAGCTTGTTTTATTCGTTTGGTATTTTTAACCCAACTGTCAGGCTGCTCCAGTATTAGTGACATCAGGACTATGGAAGCAGCTATCAGTGAGTTAACTCAGTCAGTACAGAAGTTAACTTCATTGTTATTGAGCAATGGAAATACTAGTGTATGTCCTTCTACTTCAGCCACGTTAACCAGCACACAGGCTGAACTTTTTACTTTACACTCGCCGTGCATTGATGAGAGAACTATAACTGATCAATCAAAACAGCAGGAAGCGCCTAGGGGGTGTGATTTTTGTGAATGGCTACGTACGCCTGTGGATTGTTTCTCGGACTTGAATCAGGAGAGAGACAACAGGCCGACGCTGAAACAACATTTGGAAACCTTTGAAAAAACATGTAAAAGTTTTCAGGCGTTGCAACTGGATAATGCTTTCCTAAATAAGTCACTTTTATTAAAACAGGTGCCCAAAGGACCGCGCATATGAAAGTTGCCTAGGCATTGATTTGGGCTCTACTGCGTACCAGGAGCTGGTCGAATTGTTTAACAAAACAGGTTTGGACATGTTGGACATAAGTATCAGAAACAATACAAGTAAGTTGACTGAAATGGAGAAAGAAATTAATGTTTTAAACCAGAACATAGTCAATGATCTTTTGTTTCCTGTATATTTGCACAACTACAATCAAGTGCTTAATGATTTAGACAAGTTTGTTAAAAATAATATTAACACCAAACGTAAAAAACCTATTAGGGATATTAATGACTACCAAAAAAAGCTGGCTTATCCAGTGGATCACAACAAAAACAGTAAAAAGGCTAACCTGGTTGACAATGATGGTGCACGACATAGTGACACCAGCGATGACATTGTCAGTAATTTGGATGCATCATTTGATGATTATGAAGGTTTTTTAGATCAGAACTCTGAAACCAGGAGGTCGGAGCGTTTGAAGAACTTGGGGAAGAGCGGTCCACGTTACCAACAGAATGCTGGACATTACTATCGGAATGTTTATTGCAACAGCAGCAGGGCTCAAAGGGGGAAAAATAACAAATATTGAGTGTTAGTGATTTATTACTAACTGGTTTTGACTTGGACTATGGCACTGTTCGTGGTTGTAATATTCCTGATGACTGTGTGATGTGTGACATCTCTAAGAAAAACTATTTTACAATCTACAATTTTAGTGATTTAATACTCAGTGACACTTATTACAGTTTATTTAGTAAAGGTTTTGCTTTTGTTCCTTGTTTTTGTTTGGATGTGGCAGATGTTCTTATTAGCTTAAAAATGTACACTAAACTGAATCTCAAACTGTTTTCCAATGGCCATTCTGGCAACTGAGGGATTACAAACCTACAGAGGAAAAGTTTGTTTACTCCCCAAACAATGTGGATGTTATGTTATTTGAAAAACTGTGTGAGAATGAATTAAGAAAAATTCTTAAAAATAATAAGTATGAACATGACAACCTCAGCAATGAAGAGAGAAAAGCATTATATGGTCTACCTAGGAACAGCAATATGCGTATAATGAAGCCTGATAAAGGAGGGGGCATAGTAATCATGTCTCATTTTGACTATGTTTAAGATGTGTGAAATTCTTAATGACCCCCGCACTTACAGTAGGGCTACTAAGAACAAAATTAATAAGGCATATGCCAAGATTGATTTACCTACTGGATGCACTCTTTCAGGGAGCTATAGATGAGAAAGAGTTCAGCTTTCTTACAGTAGAACATCCTTTAACACCAGTGATTTTTGGGATCCCCAAGATTCACAAGTGTCCCAGTAACCCACCATTTAGACCGATTGTTGCGGCTAGGGGATCTAAAATGGAACCCCTTGATTTCTTTGTGGATGAGATGACTAATAAGGTTGTGGGTGAGGCAGAACATATACTAAGGGACTCTTGCCATTGCTCGGATCAACTTAGAGCTGTTGGGGTATCTGATACTTTTTCTTTTCTTACAGTGGATGTAATTCATTTATTTTCTATTATACCCCACGAGGAGTGGTTGCATTTCTTTCATGAGAGTTTATTGAGAAGCAAAGTAATTGATAAAACAAGGATAAACATCCTGGTGGACCTTATGGAACTTATACTGCAGAACAACTTAGTTTTGAGGGGGAGATTTACCACCAAACATCTGGGGTAGCTATGGGAGCAAAGTGCGCTCCCATATTTGCCAGTTTAGTACTTTTGCACTGGGAATAAACGTTTATCTTTCCTTCAGAATTTATGTCCAAGATCCTTTTATATAACAGGTTTTTGGATGATATTCTGATTTTGTGGCAAGGTAATGAGCTTGAGGCAATAAAGTTTTTGATTGTTTGAACAACACTACCCCATTCCTTCAGTTTACTAGTTCATGGCACCTGGATGAAACTAACTTTCTGGATATCCATCTGACCAGACAAAGGGGAGTTTTACACAGTAACATATACAGGAAGAAAACTTTTTCTATTTCTGTGTTACATTTTGACAGTTGTCACCCCTTTCATCAAAAGAAGGGAATTATTAAGGGTCAGATGGTTAGATTGTCAAGACTAGTGAGCGACAATGACACCTTTAGACAGGAGTTATACAAACTGGTAGGAATGTTTTTGGAAAGGGGGTACCCCCTTAAACTATTATTGAAAGTTAGACATGAGAGTCTTAACAAGAGAAGTACTGTATTTCAGCCTATTTTGTGTTCTGAAATAGTAAAGAAAACTACAAACAAGGAGATGAATAATGTTAGTGCTATGATTTTGAGGGTCTATATTATATCCTCGAACGCTTAAAAAAGCGAACGCTGATTATCGAACTTATTTTCGCGAAACTGCAAAATATCGAAGCAGCAGAAACTCAAATTTTTTCCTAGGGAAAGAATTTGGTTGTCCGTTTCTGTTGCTTTGGTATTTTCAGTGTTATGGTGGAAAGTTACCGGTCAGATTCAGGTAAGTGTGCGATTGTGTGGATGTGAGTGTTAGGGTGATTTAGGTGAGTTAGGGTTAGGGCTCGGGTTAGGTGTGTGTGCGATTGAGTGGACATGAGGGTTAGGGCGGATATAAGTTAGTTAAGGTTAGGGAGCGGGTGAGATGAGTGTGCGATAGTGACGGACCTTAGGGTTAGAGTTTGGGTTAAGGTAAGTGGGTAGTTAGTGGTGTGTGCATAGTTTAGTGTAGGGTTAGATATCAGATTTTAGGTGTATGTGTGTGGATTTCTGTTTGTTTGGTGTGCTTGTGTTGTGTGTATGTGTTTTGGATCAGTGATTTTTTTCCCTGGGAAAAAAATCGCTGATCTGACAGTTCGAGATTGTAAGATTTCACTTAAATTAGGTCGATCAATCAGCGTTCACTTTTTTAAGCGTTCGATGATATAATATAGACCCGATTTTGAGATACAACCACTGTGTTGCACCACTATCGATAGCCATCAACAATGCTTGGCAGATTGGTCTCAATGAAACTAGCAAGAATATCTTGGGGCACATGCCAAAGCTTGTTTACAGCAGAGGAAGGAATATTAAAAACATTCTTGAGGATTCTAAACAGAGCCAACAAAGGTCTATAATGCTTAAGTGTGGAGCATGTACGTTTTGCAGATACATCAGTGATGACCCCTACGTTTCCATTCATGGATTTTAATGTATTTTATCATGCCCAGGAAGGTGCAACTGCAACACTACCATGTTAGTATATGTTGCTACATGCACGAGCTGCTACAGTTTCTATGTGGGCAAGACTATACGTAGATTAAGGGATAGAACAGCAGAACATGTGAGGGCAATCAAATCTAAAAATCAGCACAACGCTCTATACATGCACAGTATAACCTGCACTAACTTTAACAAGTTTATCTTTTTTGTGATAGACAAGGTGCTACCATACGAAAAGGGAGGTGATGACAAATTAAAAGTAGAAATTATGGAGATAAAATGGCAAATTAGGTTTGATGCCCCCCCCCCCCCCCCAAGGCTTGAATGACAACATTGCAGTTTTACCCATTTTAAAAGAAAGGGCAAGGGTTATTTAAAGTAATTCATTAACTGCATTTTATTCCTTGACATTTCAATAATACACCTATTACATATATATAATGCATATGCTTTTTAATAACATGATTATATAAGCTGTAAAAGTGTTTTTTGTTTTCTTGAGAAAACTGAAGGTTTTATTTACCTTTATTAACTGTGTGTCTTCTTAAAAATTAATTCAACATGACATCACATGAAATGATTGGTTGGTTTTGCTTACATCACTCTGTTTAAACTAAGTTGTTTGTATCCCATGTAACTCTGAGTAAACCATATTTTTATGGTGAAAGCACTTAGTTTATGGGACTTACTGTTTCCTGTTTGTGTCATTAAAGTGGAGTTTCTCTGCACATTTTGGGTTGGTTTGTTTTTGTTTTTTGGTTATAAATTAAACAAAATTTATACTTTGCTGACTGGGTTAGTCCCACTAAGCTAGTGAAAGATGTGGTATAAACAGACAGCCACAGTCTTAAAATACACAATTGGGTAAAAACTGATGATGCTTACTACTGTTTGATTAAATAAGCTGCAGGCAGTAATGGAAGGACCTTTTAATATTATGAGAAAGGTAATTGATATTCACTAAATGGTACCGGTACCAGGCAGAAACAGAAACACAGTATCTGCCCTGTGAATATGATGAAGCCCTACCATGACTGCAGCACTAGCTTTCAGTATCTACACTGGGTTACAGGAAGAATCAGAGCAGGATCTTGTGGTAGTTTTCAGCAAGACTCAGTCAGACACCTCAGTAAAGGAGATATTACTTTCACAGTCGATATCTGCAATGAAAGCTTGGGAAATATGACCAGTACAAGATTGTAGGAATATGTTCACTCATAAGCCAGGATGTGTCCAAATGATGAAGCATGATGGGATATAAGTTTGGTATGATTCATCAACCAGGCTCCTAATAAAATGCATGAGCAAGTCAAGCAAACCACATGAAAGTAACTGCAGGAGATGTTGTCTCTAGTGGTAATTTAGGAATTCCGCAGTCTTTGGAACTTAGGGATAGTGCTACAACCAAAGACAAATGGCAGCACTAGGTTTTTTAAAGACTACAGTCACACAGAGTCACATGAATCCTTAAAGCAGTTGGGTGAGACTATGTATTTAAATACAAATTACTTGAGTAAGGTCTAATAGCAGGTAACCTTGGCACCAGCAGTGAGGGAAGGGTCAGCTTTTGTGAGGCATTTGAGTATACCAGTTCAACAAAATGTCTATAATGAAAACAATGTCTCAGCAACATTCCAAATGTTTGTTAGATAGCATCTTAGCAGAGCTGAGGAAGATGCTCATACTAACTTGGATGACAATGCAATCTATAGATGGTCCTGGCAAAAACACCATGTTAAGAAGGTTTGGCCAGACTAAACAGTGAAGGGTTAACTACTGAAGCCTGGTAACTCAATCATAAAGGCCTTCAAGGGAATACTGGATGCCCAGCACTAAAAGCAAAACACTTTATACGATCAATATGGTTTTCCTAAGCTCCACTATAGCAGTTTCAGAAGGAATATAAATGCATGCTATCACACTCCTTCCATACTAATAACCCCTTCTACCATAAATATATTATTATTACCATTTTCTGTTCTTCTATCACTATTTTAGCCATTCTCATAATTAGCTGAACGTGTAACACTGAATGCTTTATTTGTTAAATTCACACGCTCAGTTCTATACAACTACATCTCCTGTAACATTGTTACTTGCACTTTACACTTCTTAATACACTTCCATACTCTCTGCCTTTTTTCTATATCTGTAAGGCCATTTACATTCCATGTTAATATGGAAAAAAAGCCATTTTGATAAAAATGTATTACTTCCTCATTTTACATGACAGTTCTTTTGAATATGTGTTTTTTAATTTCTCCAAATTTTGGGGGTTTCTAATACCATGATGGGAATGGATATCATTCCTAAGTCAAAGTATGATTAAAGTTCCTGAAAGTAGTATTGTTTCAATCTTTGATGTCAGCCAGAAATGATCTTCACAGCACCAGCAATGTGCCCTGTAATGACTCTTCCTGCAATTCATATGGAGTTACATGTATTGGTAAGATATCTAAATATGACTGTAGATTCTTTTTTATAAGACACATTGCTCCTACTACTACTGGAACTGTCTGGTTGTCTTTCTTCCACATTGCTCTCATTTCTGGCTGCAAATCCTCATATTTTATGACTCTGTACCTCTCTGTGCACAAGAGACTATAGTCACTAGATGTGGCAATTTCAATGATCAATGCTACTTTTGTCTTCTTTTCATGGACCTATATCTGGTTTTCTCACATCTATCATTTGAATTGTTGGTAATGGGTGATCCCATGTGATGTAGACTTCATCATTTTC
This sequence comes from Protopterus annectens, assembly GCF_019279795.1. Lineage (NCBI taxonomy): Eukaryota > Metazoa > Chordata > Ceratodontiformes > Protopteridae > Protopterus > Protopterus annectens. Next base: position 1,855,483,496 of record NC_056725.1, on the reverse strand, counting down.
TATGATGCTTTGTGTGGCTCAATGTTTCCAGTGTTTTTCAGCAACTTTAGTATTACAATATTTGCACAATCGCCAGTGCAACAGTCTTGCCACATTATTATGCCTTTCAATTTACACTCCTTCTGCCATTAGTAAATCACAACCAGCAAAAAGGTGTGCAATTGTTTCCAATTCTGATTTTCAAAACCTACATTTGTCTATTTCTCCCACATGTTTAATGGACTTTGTAAACCAACATGTGTGTAGCCCACTATCTTGGGCTGCCAATATTAACTTTTGGTTTGAATTCACCTCTCCTTAACTATTCTTGCATTTGATCCTTATCAACATGAAGTTCTTCCAGGAGTTTTCTATACTATATTTATGCATTTTCTACATTTCTTGCCTTCTCATCTGATCCTTCACCTTAGATTCTTTCTTATGTTTTCTGGCACAGTCAGTTGCTGCCTAATTTTTATCTATTTCAGGTATAATTTCCATTCCTGCTTGACACTGATATGCTTCTGTGTTTCCATGTTGCAAATTACTTGTATACACAAACAATTGTCAATCTAATCTTTTATGTAGTTGCTTCTTCTCATCTCAATTTGAACTTGTCACATTTTCCCAAACTTTTCACTTCAATAAAAATTTTCTGGAATTCTGCCTCTCAGAACACCAGTATTTGCCCAGAACTGATGCTTGCCTCCACAGGCATTACTTATTCTAAAATTAAAGTTAACCATACTATCCCTTATGTTATATAGCCCATATTCCCACTTACACAGACTGCTATCTGTTTTACTCTCTGTTCCCACAGATGTGAGAAAATTTGCATGCACTCAGTAAGCATTAACTTTTAACCTTAAGAAAAAAGTACACTAACTATCCTAAAATGCGCACGATTATATTTAATGCATAGAAGTTCTCGGCTGCTGGGGGGACAAAAACCTGTATAAATATTCACTTCCCTTAATTTCAAACTTATTTTCTTACTTTATTTTTTACTTCACTGAACTGCTTACCTATGCCCCACAAAATGTTAATTACATTGCATCTTATACAGGTCACTCAGAACATACTGTTCAGATGTCTGTTCATACGTCTCATGATTAAATGCCTGCATCTGCAGGCTAAAATGCCTGTACCTCCAGGCTAGTTGCTTTCACAAAGCACGGTAGTGGCTTCCCTCAGAAGAGGAGAAAGACTACTAGATCCATGTAGATTGCCTTTATGTCTATGATTTTTGCATGGAGATGCATCGTTCTCAAGGCTGAAGTGCCTTGGACTTGTATTCCATTTAAGCATACTCTATGGACAAAGCTCAATTTTTCTGTTGTCAATGTATGAATCAGTGGATGTCGAACAAATGAAAAAAAAAGAGCTGAATGACTGAGGTCATTATTACTGCATCTTGGAAGATACCTAAATCGAGTTGGCTAAGCAACTTTGCTAATTCCTCTTATAGCCAAGTAGCCAGTGCAGCAGAGTTGTATGCAGCCTGACTGAGGAAGGATAAATCAAACTGAAGATGTCATGAAACATGTAACTCTTAAAAGTCCATGACTACAAATACGGCTGCATTGGACATCCTTGAGAAATAAGGAGAAAAGACTAGACACTATCTGGGGACAGGAAGATATCGATCAAATCTGGAATAAATCCTAGGGAAATGACTGACAGCATGAAAACAATGTGAGACTGACCTAATAAAAGCCAGTTCAGATACAAAAGAACATTTCCAGTACTAAGCACACACAAAAGAGTAAGACTCTAAATTAACACCTTTTTATCTGTATTCTTAGAAACCTTATGGATGCATGCATTGTGTAAATTACAATTACAAGGAGCAAAAATCACATTCCAGTTCAGCAAAAAGGAGCAATAACTGCATTATGATCATTCATTATTTGTGTGTTTGTATATAAACATGAAAGTCTTTTATAAAGTAAATAAGTGCTACAAAAAACTTTTGTGTTTTTAATGAGTTCATACACACAAGGATGATGGTCTCTTGTGTATTTCTGTACTGGAAACACATGAAGAATAAAATAATCCTTTTCTGATCTTCTGAGTGAGTACCAACAAACCTCCAGTCAAAAAAAGAAGAAAAAAATCTTCTAAATGTAGCCTAGCTCTTTTTTTAGAAGAGGGAATGTGGGGCACATCCGCTACTGGTTTAAAAGGTGTCCTAAAGTGCAATCAGCTGCTGCAGCTGCTTGTCTTGTCTGATGATCTGCTCTGCTCTTTTTTCATTGAAAGGGAAAAAACTTTCCTTAGTCACTTCCTGTAAGACACCACAGTGGTTCAGTGCATCATTAGTCCTGTGATTTTACAGACAAATATTTTTTCTTCTACTGAGGAAGGAGGCCTTTCTTGGTCTGAGGCTGCTGGTGCTTGGTTTCCTTAAGTCTGTTGTCAGTGAGTCTAATGCTTTTTAAAAAGCCAGCTGTTGTGTGGAACTTTAAGATTTTAACAAACTGGGACTTTGAGTAAAATAAACTCATGCACACCCCAGCTCCCTGTCACATAGGAACCATGGCAGCCCTTGCAACCTGACTACCACTTGTGAGTATGGGTGCTGCAGGAGCTAGTCATGGCAGACAGTGTGTGGCTGAGGTTAGTTCACCCATCCCTAGGAGAGGGAAGTGTACTGACTCACTTCAACACTGACACTTGGCTGAGACGGACTGCTGTTGCAAGTATTATGAAGAACTAAGGCAGACATTTTACTTCAATAAGCAGCATATGCAATTCAGCAGGATGATGATGTGTGCATGAAAGCATACATACCATAAGGATGGTAGGCAAATTCTGCTGTGGTGCACCCATCGGAACACCACAGAGATGAGAGTTAGAATGTACATCTCAAAGGGTGATAGCTGCAATCCCCAGTTCTTACCTCCTTGTCATTCTGGTGCCTTCAGACACTTGAGGAGATATAAGGGGTTTGATGGCTGTGGGATTGGAGGAGAAAAAAATCATGCACTCTCTACCTTTACTGCCCACACTTTTAAGTTTACCAAATTTCATCATGGCAGTGGCTTCCCTCATCATGGACTAAAAATGTAATGGTGAGTAACTAAGGCACAATGATAGCATAAAAGTATTCCGGGGAACAAAGAAACACTGAGTTACTCATGCCGTTTAAAAGCTACACCAAAACCACAAAACATGGTTTTGTCATCCATATAATCAGACTGACACAAAGACATCACTGCAAAAGAAAGCAGTTTGTTTTTCCCTGTAATCTCCTCTACTGGTAAGAGAACTGATGGTTTTACTGGCTATTTTGTTGAGTAAGCTTGAATTGTATCTGATTAAATTACTCAAATGAGGGGTCATTTTTATACTTAAGGTGCAAGATTAAAAAAAATTCTGTTCTCCTCGTCTCATTCTCAGGAAATAAAACACTGAAACCTTTATGTATATTTAATCTTTTCTGGTTGGATCCAAACACTATTGAAGCTGCTATAAAGAGTTGAATCTAAAAGAAATACATACATTGAAAGGGATGTGCTTTTCACAAGCCTTTTGTGGCAACAATGCATCTTTTTTTTCCATGCATGCCTGAGAGAGATTCCTTAAGGACTGCCAACATAATGGGCATAAAGTCTAGGCTAACACTCAGAGATCCAAATACTCCAGCAACATATGATGTCACTGATGACATCAGTGAACCCCATCATTTCAACTACTGATCAGTACATACAGTCTAATCCCTGGTCCTTTGGTGAAGAAATGGTCAGCCTGAATGTAAAGGAATCCCTAAATAAAATTGAGGAAAGTTGTGGCACTCAGTAACCTACCTCAATTGGCCTCAATGGCTCCTTGTCTTAAAACTCTTCAGAGAATTTCCCATTCACTAAGCAGATGCTTGGTCAGTTGAGGCTTCAGATAAATGAACCATGGAATGACTTAGATTTCTCTGTGCATCAGAAAATGAGAGTGGGCCATCTGAAGTCTGACTACCAAGGAAAGAATAAACATGAACAAGAAAAGTTCAGAACTTAAAGATGAGAGGTGATGACTGTTCCAGATACCTAAAAGTAAAATGATGGAAGTAAATTTAAGAGACTCCCACATATCTGGATGAATGCAACAGAAAGATTCATACTCTTTTTACAGAATGGAAATGACAAGTTGGTATAATGTAAAAAGTGATCATTCCCTCAAGCAAGTACTGCTTGAGCAGAGAAGGAATTAAAAGGGTCAAAACAGAAGCCTAAAAATCTAGAGAAAGAAGAAATTGATTCTAGATCTGCTTGCTAGTTCTTTCTATTGATAAGTGTAATGTGCTTCTCCTTTTACTTGGATTCCCCCCCAAAAAAAAGAAAGTTAAGAAAGAGTAGTCATGTATAGACCTTATCTTCCCAGATTAATACAGTCTCTCTTTCAGCATTCCCATATCCATATAGACTATTGTGCTAATCCCTTACAAAATAAACCAAACTCACTCTCATGCATGGTCGCACACTTGCAAATCCATAATCGCATTCGTGCATGTAGCCTACAGTGAAGAGATGCAGCTTAAAATGCTGAACATTCTGCTCCACTACCAGTTGTCTGGCCAAAAATGTAATGTCAATGTATCAAGACTACTCAGCATTTTTTGTTTGTTTGTTGTTTGTTTGTTGTTTTACTGATGCTGCTTGTCAATCCCTTTTTCTCATTGCATTTGTAAATGACAGCTTCCATAGAATCTATATAAACCTATATAAACAATGTGCAAAAATAAATAATAGAAATAAATCGGATCATTGAACAGCATTTCCCCAGTTTACATAATTATAGCATACCTCAGGGAAATGAGTGTGTTTCCCATAGGGATTTTAAACGTAGATGGAACTACATGCTGTCAGTAAGCTGATAGGGGAAGGAGGGGCTCCATGATGACACAACACAGTGGGTGTTGCTGATAAGGGCATTGTCAATGCCCCTTCAGAAAAGAGCTGGACCTGAACTTTAAACACTGGGATTGTCCCTTTAAGATTCACTTGACGTGCCCTCTCTAGAACTTTTCTGAGGTTTCCGTCATGCTCGGCTTCATCACGACCTCCTACAAGTATGCAGATAATAACGGCACAAATATACCTAGAAAACATTTGCTTCATTTCACACTGAAAGACTTCACTTGCAGAATTTATCCCAAATGGCATTCTCAAAAATCTGTACATGCCAAACGGAGTACTGAAAGTAGTGAGGAATGAGGATTTTCTGTCAAGCTGAATTTGCCAAAATGAACTCTTTGCATCTAGGACAGGAAAAATAGTGGCATTTGGCATTGAGGCTCTGACTTCTTCAACTGTGTGCATTGGATGATGAGTTTTTTTTAGCACATTGTTCAAATCTCATGGGTCAATACATATTCTGATGTCATCTGAGCTTTTTTATGAGCTACCACCATGGAAGATACTTATTCTGTTGGAGTTTCCACTGAACAAATTACACCTTGTCACACCGTTTTGTCTAAATCAGCTTAGACTCTGTCCTGGATGACTATTGGAACTTATGTGCTGGCCTGATAACTAGACTGACCTCTGGGTCTAATTTCATGAAGTACACAACTGGAAGTTTGGCAAGTTTGTCTTGCCTTTTTGAAAGGGAAGGTATGAGGGAGAATGTAGGTGACATAGATGACAGTGGATGGCATGAAGTTGAAAGACAATTTAACTGCAATAGCATTGGCAATATTCTTGAAGTCAATAAAGGAGGTACCACTTAAGTTCAGTACAGAATTGTATTTCATTCTAAACTTCCTAATATAGCTCAAGATGGTACTATGGTTGTCAGTTGAATTAGCTACAACCCTAAGCTGATAGCCTAGCACTTCCTAATTTTAAGTCTGAGGGACTTACTTATCAGTTTTTAATTCTTTTTATAGTGATGCATTGGACATCTTTTAGTGATGGCCATGAGCTTTTTTTGTTGTTGTTGTTGTTACTCATTAATGATTTGCTGATATGGTAGTTCTCCCATGCTTTTGTTGGATTGGCAAAGATAACTCATTGCATCTACTGATGAGAGAGAATAATTCATTGCAGTAGTTGGCAGTCTCAGATACAAGGTTTGCCATTTGTAATTATCATTGAGGTCAATAAATAGTAAGGGAATGGTTTTGGCGTGATCCCTGAATGTAGAGAAGTATATATATGTTGTTAGCAGTATATGTTCACCAGTTTATGTGCAGATAGTTGAATTAACCCATTAGAAAAGTATTTGATTCAGTTGTTAACTTTTCCAAATGGTTAAGGTTTTCTTCATGCCTTGAATGGTGTCATAAGTGGAGTTTTTTTTAATTTTCTATAATGTGATAATTATATTGAGTTTAACTTGGTATTTAGTCATTTATAGATTTGTATCATTTGGAGTCTGGCATCAGGCAATAGGGTTACAATATTTACAGATATGCCCCCACAGCTGCTAGTGGATTTGAATACATGATAAGTATTGTACCCTGGAATGCAGAGACTGCCATCACTGCAATGCAATTAGGTTTATGTAATTCTATTAAAGATGGTCTACTTCAGGGTAAAAAAGGCGCTGAATTCAGATATTGAGTTGTTTAGCCTTCTGCATTCACTGACAAAAAATAACTGACAAAAAAGAAATTACAGGGGTTAGCAAAAGTTTTATCCAGTATGCAAAAAACAAACGGTGAAAGGTACAGACAATCCATTGCAAAGTAATTGTGACTATAGATCATTTTATCCCATGCAGACACACAATGGATTCCCCTAGAATGATACTTATTTGCCAGCCAGTTACTGAAGTTAATTACTTTATCCTTGAATTTAGACATCAGTCTTTAAAGGTAGAATGCTGCTCAAATGTCAAAGCCTTACATTTTTTGAAGTAATTTGATGAGAGCTCATCAGAGTCTCTCTGCATGTCTCCCAAGGTAGAATATCTAAGGAAATTCATCCAAAGCAGGAAACTATAAGGTAGCAATTGTATCAGGAGCAGTATAGGTACCTAACAGCCCTAGTGACATCTCTAATTCTTATAGCAGTGATGCACTTAAGTGCAACCCAATTCTTTGTCAGCCTAGAAAGAAATATATCTATATGTATTACAATGGATACACTGAGGCTTAGACTTGCATTATTGGTGGCTCTCAGTAATAGCAGGTATGGTTGTGGATGCGGATTTGGTGTTAGTAGTTTTTTACTATGTGGATGAGGTAAGACTATAGGACTTTAAGAGGGCTAAGGTGCTCAGACAGGGATTTTTTTACTACCTCAGCATATGTAAGACTTATGCTGCAAGGCTTTGGTAATGTAGTGCTACTGTGGTGTTGTTTACTGACCACAGATGGGAAAGATAACCTTCACTTTAGATAAATACATACATATCTTACAGGTGGAACTTCATAAGGTAGAAGAAATGGGTTGTTACTAAACCTGAAGCAATTGCTACACTGCCTCAGAAAATCAAGTGGTATAATGAGAGGTAATGTTTTTTTTCAGGTCTGTTAACAGCAGAGATAGCAGTTAATGGGATTTACAACAAGTGTAAATCTAAACTCAGCACAAAACAGTAAGGGCTGACGACATATAATGTATATCCAGCTTACGTACAATAATAAGGAGGATCCATTTTGTGTGAGATTTTGTCTGAGCATCCTATCCCACCAAGCATAATCTGTTCAAACTGTAGTTATCTGTAAGTACTCAGTATTTTAGATCAGTGGGACATGGGGGGTGGACAGATGAATTTAATTATTTTCTGAAGATTACCTTAAGAACTGATATGTTGCATTTATTAGCAAGAGACAGTAAATGAGGAGTCAGATAGAATGTTATTATCATACTAACATAAGGAGCAGAAAAAAAAAGACGTGAACATAGTGGGAACATTGGAGAATTCTTCCTACACAACAATCTAAAGTACTAGTTTCTAACTTCTGCCTCAAATCACAGATAATTAAACCCTTTCTAATGTCTGTGACTCACCAAGAGACACAACTTGGTTCTCTCCTAACCAGAACCTTTAATAGTCACGGAAAAAGAAAGACTTTAACCCTCTTCTCTCCAACAAGAAAACAATATAAGGATTGCAATCCAAGAAATTTGCCTCTCTCACATAGCAGGCAGTTCTCTGGCAGACATACTATTGTGCAATACAGATAACCTAACACACCAGCCAGCTAATGGTCTATGCACAGATGTGAAAATGATGTCTGTTTTAAATAAACCACAAACTGATGTATGCAGCTATGCCACAGAAACATTTTGTACAGAAATGCATTGTGTATCTGCTGCCTTCCTAAAGTGCATGTTGGCATTCATTCTGTGTGACTGCTTATAAATTGCATTTTGCAATGCTGACATGCTGAACTTTTTGTCTTCCCATAACTATTGCTGTCTAACCAATTCTTCATGAGTATACAGCTTTCCTATTGTAGACTTGCCTGATACGCAGTCAGTACTATCTTATGTTTTAGCTTGCTTCATTCCACAAGATAGCACTTACAGTAACACACGTACTTACTTGTCCCCATGTACATCACCCTTAACATGTCATACTTGTTTCCTGAGGACCCAATTCATGGTATCCGTTGACCTAATATTTCTTCTCTTACACATTTTGCATAGCTCTATAGACCATGATAGTCTAAAACATCATAAATTTTTCTAAGAACACATTGACCATGTTTCTGCTCATGTTATTTCATGTCTTCCCTAAAATGTCATTTACTTCATCATAAACACAAATACCTATGCCTTTACAAGGCTTTGAAACATTTGGTGGAACTACATGCATTTCAACTGCACATAAGACTTTTTAGGGTAGCTGAGATTCTTATAGTGCACCACTATTAAAGTTTTGCCTCTATAAGTCTGTTTTTTTTTTCAGAATATTAAGCAATGTTTTTGATTTATGGGAAAATAAGACTTCCTCAGATCCATTTCATGAAAATGAGTGCATGTTGGTCACAATAATCAAATATCTCTTTATGAATTACTACATTTACTACTGCTGTAAATTTTCTCACTCTCTTTCTCTCATAGGTTCATAGATTTGTACTAAGCTAACTGACCTTGCGAGCCATTTTAAGCCTAGCCAATTATCCCTTGTGAGACTCAAACCCTGTACCTTGTGTTTGTAAGGCAAACACATTAACCATTAGGCCACCTTCCTAACCGTCTTTCTCTCTCTTACTTTTATTTAGTGTGGCCTCAGGTACTTTAAGAATTTCACTGCTGCAATAAGTGAAACTCAAAAATATGCCAATATTAATCAAATAGTTTTTTTTATGGGCCGATGCTTTTGTTTTAAAATGGCTGAGAAAAATTAAGAACATATTACCTGTTATGCACTCTGGAGTGTTTCCTCTTCTTAAACTTCTTCATTCCAGAAAATCTGTAACACTCTTAATATTGGACTTGAGAGCATTCCAAAATGTATCTACCTGTTTTTGTTTGTTTGTTTTTGTCATATGTTCTCATTTAATGATTCTGCAGATCAGAATGCCTCCTAGAGTGTTTCCTTCTCCTAAAGTTCTTCATACATGCAAATCTGTAACACTGTTAATTTTATAGCAAGAATATTCTGCAATTTATCTTCTTGCTTTTCTGGCCTTAAGTATTTATTATGCTTACCCATTTAGCCATTTTTGCAGTTCCATCGAGTTGCATTGAAAATATTAACAAAATTTATTTTACAGCATTTCTGTGCTAATAAGCTGAAAAGATAGCAGTTCTTTGGCTAGCAGGTGCTACTATACAGAGAAGATTCAGTATCTATTTAAGGTTTCCAGGATGGAGCTACATGCTACCAGCAAATTAAAGAATACTACAACAGAATGAAAAGTAGGATTCATGTGGAGTAAATGCTGTGTTTATAAAAATGTTGTCAACACTCCTTAATAGAAAGTGGTGGAATTACTGAAATTTTGTATTAATAAAAATAAATGCTTAGTAATTAAGTCACTGTGTCGAGCAGTTAAGAATAAATTTGTGTCTTTCGGCTTTTCCCGGTTAGGGGTCGCCACAGCGGAACTCCGGTCTGCTAATGACTGGCAGTTGATTTTTTACGTACCGGCTTGCCAGGCCTGACGCACAACCTTCAACTAAGGTATGGCAATTCACGCATGTCTCCACGGAGCAGTAAGAATAAATAAGGAATTAAAATTTAAAAAAATGAATGTAATGTGAAGGGAGGGGCAGAGATTTGTTGTGACAGCTAATCTCAAATTAATTAATCACAAACTAATTACTACACTACGCCCATTAAAAATGATAAATGAGCAGATAGGGTAAAACTCTATGTTAAGTGACCCCTAATTTATGCTAGAAGAAGGAGGGAAAGGCCCTCTGAGGGCCCTCTGAGGCTCTCTGGTCAGCCTCAGTAAGAAGCTGAGATCCCTTATAAGATCCTCCAAAGCTAGCTATGAAAACAAAATCGCCACTAATTCCAAGGACAACCACAAAGCATTCTATAGCTATGTCAAGAATCTCAATGGCAACATCCAGATCTGCTCTGAGTTACAGGACAACGGCACGAAAATTACAGAAGCAACTGATATTGCCAACATCCTGGCAGATAGGTTCAGTGCTAACTTTACCCCACCCCCACCCCCTAAAGAGCCCACATCTATACAGGAGGAATGCAGAGTCCCTGTAATCACAACTACGCAAGTAAAAGCTGCACTCTCTAAAGCCAAAAAAACAGCATCCATGGGACCGGACAACATCCCAGGCTGCGTTTTACACGAACTTCAGAACAAACTGGCTCCCCACTTAAGCACCATGTTCAATAATAGCCTCGCATCAGGCTTTGTGCCCACTGAATAGCGCACAGCAACAGTTATCCCACTCCACAAAGGGGGAGCCACCACTGATCCCAGGAACTATCGACCTATTAGCCTGGTGAGCCTGGTCTGCAAGGCCATGGAACGTATCATCATGGAATTCATAAACAAAGACATTGGTAACCTCCAAACTCTGGATCCCACCAAGTTCAGGTTTGTGAAAGGCAGATTATGCCTCCTGAACCTGATCAACTTCTTTGAGGCAGTCACCAAAGCCGTAGATGAGATTAAGGTGGTTCACACAGCCTATCTTCACCTCGCCAAGGCTTTCAACACCATCCCCCATTCTGGAATTATAGCTAAACTCACTAAACTAAGTATAAATCCCTACGTCACAAGATGGGTTGCCAACTGGCTCACTGACAGAACCCACACTGTAAAAGGTGCAGACTCCAAATCTGACCTCAAAGCAGTGACAAGTGGAGTACCACAGGGTTCCGTCCTGGGATCTCTCCTGTTTGGTATCTACTTCTCTGAAGTACAGGCTAACACAGAAGGCCTCTGGCTAATGAAGTTCTCAGATGACTGCAAACTAGGAGCCATAGTCAAGTCCCCAAATGATGTGGACATCCTACAGAAGGGCCTCGCTGAGACAGATGCCCGGTGTCAGAGCCATGGCCTCAAGCTCAATGCCAAAAAGTGCAGTGTCATCCCCTTTGATAAAAACTCTGTACCCATGAACTACCACATAGGCAGCAATCTACTTAACACTGAATGCATGATAAGAGACCTTGGGACCCAGGTGGACAGTAGTCTCTCCTTTGATAGTCACATTGCCACAGTAGTCAGGAAGTCCTTCTACGTGGCACACCTCATCATAAAAGGCTTCTCATCTAGGAAAAAATAGGTAATTTTTCCCCTCTACTCAGCACTCATTAGACCCCATTATAGAGTACAATGCCCCTTTTGGAATGTACCTCACAAGACATCTGCAGCAACTGGAAAGGCCACAGAAGTACCTCACAAAGAGGATTACTGGCCTCAAACAAATGCTCTACACTGGCCTCGTCAAAAAACTCCAGCTTTACTCCGTAGCATATCACCTACTCCAAGGTGATCTCTGCCTAATATATAAAGCTATGTCAAATCCAGAACTGTTGGACATGCTACACCTAAAGAAATCCCAATCCCTCCAAGCTACACGCTCCAGGGACATAAACCTTGTCACCACAATAAACAGGACATGCTGGAGGGATAGATTCCTGTCCCAGAGACTTCCCATACTCTGGAACAGGTTACCCATCTATGTCATGCAAAGTTCTTCATTAGCACTCTTCAAGAAAAATCTTGATGAGTGGATGGGAAATAGGAAATACACCCCGGGGATCACTTCTGTGTCTCTGCTCAACAGTGGCACAGGAAAATAACTTTCTTGGGTGGCGTAAGCCAGGGAACCTTGTTTGGCTAGGCTTACATAGGCCCTTAGGCCGATAGCCTAGTACCTACTTATGAACCTATGAAAGCTGGTAGACTACTGCTTTGTACTGGCCTAGAGACATGTCAAGGGGGTAGAATGAAAGAAATGAGGACAGAGAAAAGGAGTAGGGTGGAAGAAGAGGGATATGATCCTGGAAGATAGGAATCTGTCAGGATTTGAAAATTTCAAATGCTAGTGCAGGAAGGGAATATCTCATCCATAAGCCTCAATAGGAGAAGTGGAGGAGAGACTGGAGGTGACAAAAGGTTCATAGGTAAGTACAACGTTTTCCTTGAGGGTCCTTTTAAGCCTAGACAATTTCCCTTTTTTATACTCAAATTAACTTATCCCATTTGGTTAGAGATTGGCCTTATCCATCCAGTGGTCAATAATTATATATTATTCCTAATGAAAGAGTGGTAGAATTAGTGCAGGCTATATACAAGGACCCAATGACTCAAATACGAACAGTGTTCGGCCTCACACAGGGGTTGCCAGTGGGAGTGGGTGTACACCAGGGTTCAGCTCTGAGGCCACTGCTGTTCATGCTGGTGATGGGCTACATTAACAAGCAGGTTGGAGGGGGCAGATTAACAAAGCTGCTGTGTGCAAATGATGTGGCATTACAGACAGACTCTGAGCAAAAACTAAAGCAAAGTATAGAGCAATGGAATGCAAAACTGAAGGCACATGGGATGAAATTAAGCACAGATAAGACAGTGGTAATGGCAGCAAACTGGGGAAATTAGAAGAAGTTGAGACTTGACATAGAAGGGAAGATAGTGGAACAGGTAAATAGCTTCAAGTATGTAAGAGAGGTGGTTGAGAAGAAGGGAAGTATAAATATAGAGGTCATAGCTAGAATCAGAGGGGCTGCAGCCAACTGGCATAGAGTGTCAGGTGTAGTATATGACAGAAGAATGCAAAAGAAGCTGAAAATTAAGGTGTACAAGACCATGGTGCGACCAGTAATGCTGCATGATACAGAAAGATGGGCAGTAAAGGCAGAGCAGATGAACAAGCTAGAGGTGATGGAAATGAAGTGCCTGAGAAGGGTGGTAAGATGCACACTGTGCGACAGACAAAGAAATGAGAACATAAGAGCAGAAGCCAAATTAGCTTGAATTGCAGAAAAGATCAAAGAGAACAGATTGCAGTGGTTTGGACACGTGCAGAAAAGTGGAAGACAATCTGGTGAAGAAGATATTGGGACAGACAGGAAGAAGGTAAGAGGAAAAGAGGATGTCCAGCAAAGAGGAAAAGAGGATGTCCAGCAAAGAGGTGGCTGGATTGTGTGACAGAAGATCTGTGACAGTCAGGCATGAGTGTCAAAGAAGGCAGGAATATTGCATTGAATTGAGAAAGATGGCGACAGTTATCATGATCCCCCGACCCCATGTAGAAAATGGAAAAAAAGGGGGCTGATGATGATGATACCATAGATAATTTGAGGGGACCCATGCATGGAATAAAGCATTTAAGAACTTAGGAGCTGCTTTTATCCTTTTACAGTCCTGGGGTAAATTTTCTTTTTCACATCCTTTGATCCAAGTTATGCTTGAATATGGACAGGAATTAATTTTGTTTTATATGGGTGGGTAATCTGTTCAAGAGCAGCAGTATCCTCTGAGAGATATACCTGTTCCTCCAAACTGTTTTGATGATGTTGCAGAAGAGGTTTAGATCCCTAGACCAAGTATTAACAATACCATTTGGCTTGTCAATGTGGAGTAAATCCATCAGTAATTGGGTTGGTGGATGCCTTGTATGGCAGACATAGGTCACCTATTAGCAGTCTGCAGGATACTAAATATAGTGACATGGGTTTAAGTTGCCCCATGTAGGACATGTTGTTTAGGCCTTGCAACCTTTTAGGGAGGTATCTCTCTGGGTGTTCCAGTTTTTGCATGTGTCTGGACAGATGCATGCCAAAGGGAGCATTGTATTCAATGATTGGCCTAATAAGGGCTGAGTAAAGGGGGACAATGACATCCGTAGATCTAGACATAATCCCTTTTTTATAAGCTGTGCAATATAATTCTTACAACAATGTTCAGATGCTGGTCAAAAATTAGGTCATTGTCCATATAAGTTCCCTAAATCCCAAACAAGTGGGTCAACTCTTAGATGGATCTCATTAATGATGTAGTTCCCTGGGATATATGACTTCCCAAAAGCTACAATAATATTTTTTTGCTTTTAGCATGTGTCCAGGATTTTGGCACCAGTTATGTATGTGTGACAAACCTTCCTGCAGGATGGCTAAGTCCTTTGTGGATACAATGACTGCTCCTAGCACGTACTTGTCTGTAAGCTTAGCTAGCCAGAGCCCTGTGGTATTGGCTTTTACTTCAGAATAGTAGATACCAAACAAGAGAGGTCCCACCACAGAACCTGTATACAAGAATACAACAGAGGGAAGGTAAAAGAGGATAATACATTTGGAGAACTGAATCTGCCACAAGCAAACTGTGAGGTTCTGACACTGATGGTAGAGGAGTGGACCTTGATTGAGTTACTGGAACAGAAATGCCAAAGCCAGTTGGTGCAATACCAGAAAGAACAGAATTCTGGTTGTTGTCCTACACAAAGCAGAGGTTGACATCAGTGGTAGCTTGCCCCCCCCCCCCCAGCAAGAAAGGAAAAATGAAGAACATTTTAAAAATAAAATATTTGCTTTTTTCTCTTTTATATACAGTAATACTACTGTATACTGCTGGCTGACCGCTTACTTAGATGCGAGTCCGACTATCTCATTGAAGTCCCAGAAATGCACATGCTCGGCGAGTTCCAGGTTTTAATTAAAAAAAAAAATAGTTTCTGTAAATTCAGACTGCTGTAAAAGCAGTCCGGATTAAAGAGAGAAGGCATCAGTGTGATGCCCAGAAGTCTATGCAGTTTGTAACCACATAGAAATGGAAGGAGTTTTGACTGCAACATCCGCAGGCACGTATGTGACGTGGATGGACTGAATGGCTACTGATTGGTTCTCACACTCTTCCCACATTTTGCATGCTGGGAAAAGAGTGAGAAACCATCAGTACAGGCAGTCCTTAACTTGTTTGATTTACACTGACTTACAGCATTTAGCATACGGATATGGAGAGTATCCTAACCTAACTTCGTTTGGTCGGACTGACTGACACACTAGTGAAAGAAGGCACTAATCTGACAGCTGAGTGCACTGACTGACTTGCACTTTTACTCTTTTCTGTCTTGGTAAGTTGGTATGTATGCACTGATTGCATACACATTATATAATCATTTGGCAAACTGAAAAGTGTGATTGTGGATGCGTAAACTTTCTTGCATCAGATCAGTATTATGATGTAGGCAACTTGTTTAGGTTCTAATTGAGTCAGCTTATTTTGCTGAAATTTAAGAATGTTTTTTTTTTCCTGTTATATATTTCAGAATGTTTTTCATGTATTACTGCATCTGTTTTTCTTGCAGTGAAATAAGTCTTTTAACTCTTCTGACACTTAACCAATACACATCTTTGAGTTGTTGAGGGTTCTGTTTTCTCCACTTAGTGCACTTTACACTACTCTTACAAAGCAAGGCAGGTTTTGGGGCTCTATATCACATTGTCAAATTGGGAAAAGAGCGAACGGCTACAATATCAAAAATGCATTCATCGAAATGTGTTTTGTACGGTTGTGGTACAGTGGGGATTGAAATATTTGCCCCTTCCTCACTGTCGTGTGATCTTGGAGTTGGTATATATAATTAGCAGGGGGTGTGGGGGCACGGGGGTGCAGCCCCACACTAGAACTACTTTGATTAACGGCGTTTTTGATATTGTAGCCGTTCACTCTTTTCCTAATTCAGCAATGTGATATAGACCCATTTCTGGTATATACTAGAGTGCTATAATACCATTTTTGCAAAATCTTCATATCCTTTCTACACCATTAATTGTCATTAGCTCTGCAATCAGTGTGATAAATTAAATGTTTATAGTCCATTTCTGACATAGTCTCACAGTTATCCAGTCAAATAACTAACCAGTTGTTGGACATAACTGCCTTTTTATGATTCTATGCTACCTGAGTCCTGTTTCCTCAATTTTAAATCATTTACTTTTCTTAAAACTCAGCATAAGAGGATGGCTTCCCCCTCAGTCTTGTGCACACGCTTCGGATGGAAAATTATATTTACCTTCTTCTGGTTTTTAGGGTGTTGATTTTATCAATATATTGGTAAAAGACAGTGTTTTGGCATTAACATAGCCAGACCTCAAGCTCAACTATGTTATTGTTGATGTTAATTGTGTTGACATAGGCTGTTTTTATATCTGTTGTAAATAACTGTAATGAGGGTGTGGACCAGAAATGTGGATATATAACTGCAAAAATGGAAACTGATTTCTACATTCCTAAATTACAAGTGCTTGAATCAGATAAAAGGAAAATCTACTGATATATTTCAGGGCATTGGGTCTTGCCCCCCCCCCCCCCGGGTCTGATGTTTTCAGTAGTGACCTCCCCAGGATGTGGATATTTTCGGATGTGTGCTAATTAAACAAGATGCAATTATTCATAGTAAACCCCAAACATATTCAGCCAGTATCTTTAAAAATATCACTTCTCTCCAATATTTTTCAAAAAACACTAGGAAAGTACTGTTTTTTTTTTTATTTGTTCAGGACCAATTATTTATTTCCCATTCCTCTGTTGCATGGGAATGCTTGACAATAATAAAATGCAGATGTATGATAGGGGTTTGGATACTCCCACAGCCCATGCATAAAGCATTATTTTCAGAAAATGCTCATCTGAGATCTTTTGATCATAATGTTGTGCATTTGTTGTGGAATGTTCACCACTTTTAGGGTTTGTTTCAGTGTGCTGGTTAGTTCCTTCATGGAATTATTTCAGGGGAATTTGCAGAGTGTTTCTTTGATGATGCACATTATTTTAGAGTTAAGGCTAAGTTTTTCTTTAGTATGTTGGAACTATATTATTTTTGTGTTCCCCCAAGCTGTGCCTGCAAATCGTCTATGGTGATCAGTGTACTACCCCAGTAAACAAACTAAAATAAATATTAAATGTTTCTAGTAGTATACTGATGGACTGATTGACAACTGTCTAGATTTTCACAGAATGTCCAGATTTTTGGATAATTTCTTTGGTCTGCTTGTCATAAAATCTCTAGTTTTCTGGCAAATCGTTTAGGACTGAAGTTAATAATAATGACAGATATTTGAGTTTTAGATTTCATGTTTCTCAGAAAAAAACATGCTAATGGGTAACCTGTTATTCTAGCAACTTTGCAAGTTTATAAGAGCAATATTTAAAACCTCTCCCTATTTTGGTCCTTTCCTTTGTACCCCATGTTTTCTGACTTTGTCTAGATTTCTTGCACCACGAGGTAATGTAAGACTGTCAGTCTGTGTTTTATATATGTTCTAGCAATTTAGAGATATGATTGTAAGCCATAAACTGTTAAGAATGAAATCTGGTTAGTCAGGAATTCAAACCTGCCCCTATATTTAATTGTGTCATAATCACTGAAGCACATTAAAATATATCCCTAGGCAATACTGGAGCAGCTGGACTAACGATGGTTGCAAAGAAAGAAAATAAGTGCTGGATAATATATAAATGGTAACTGGTTTGTAAATATATTTTTGCCTATGTCATTTAGTTTGTTTAGTATTGTGTTTCAAACATGCAGCCTTGTATTCTAGTGAAGTGGTGTTTCTGAATCTCCCACTTAAAAGTGTGTGCCCCAGTTTGGGGTTTTATGTGTGCTTTGTGCTTATTTCATTCTGTGCAGCCCTCACCATTCTGTCTTTCACAGTATATGTATGTTAGCAGCACCCATGGAGGCAAAGAGCCTGTGTGTGTGTATACAGATTTGTGCATCACATTTTTGGTCAGTTTTTCATAAAATTGTGGTTTTCTGGTGAATTAGTGGCAAATCATTAAAGACTGAAGTTAGAAAATAATGACAGACATTTGAGTTTCAGATTTCCCACTTTTATTTATGGCTTTGTCCAGATTTCTATGCTCTGAGGGTGACAGTATGACAAATGTGTCAGGGCCATCACCATCAGCCAATGACATTTCAAATTGTGACTTACTTGTTGCACCCCACTCCCCCATGTAGTGACTCTGGATGTGTCCAAGCAAGGCGAGAAGCAGTTATGCAGTATAAGTGTGCAAAATATCCCCCCATCCAAGGTAGACACAGGTACTACAGTGGCTTTTCATTTATCTTTGATTTTGCAGAATGTTCTGGTTTTCTGTCATATTCTTATACTGTTGATTTATGCTTATTATTATTATTCAGAAAATGCATGCTGTTCCAGTGTATGTTGCTCTGCGTTTAAGTAGCAATGGTTTAATTACCATCAGGTAAGCTTGTCTGAGATTGTAAGATGCAAGTAAGCTTTAATAAGCATACTTTTAAAGAATTATCAACATTGAAAGTCTTTTTGTTGTTGACATGCAGAGAATATTTACATAGCTAGATAATGTATAAGCCTTAGGTATTGAAATGCATATGACAGTATTTGTAATAAAGGACAGGATTACAGTATTTTCAGAAGCTCATTACATTTGTTGGAGACTTGTAGTCATCTTTGCAGGCTTTACCCGTAAATTAAACAGAATGCTAATCTGTCATATGTGGCCCATAACCTATGCAGTAATCCTTTAAACAATTTATCTTGAACTTGTTTCTTGTTTGCTGTTCATTTTTTACTTTGCTTATGTTTTCCCCATGAAACAAGTAGATAGTTGTTGTCAGGCAGCACCGCAGCAGGTCTTTTTTGGATAAGAAACATTTTTACAAGTGGGGGTAATCGGTATCACAGAGATTGCTACTTTCAGCATGTTACTTGGTACTTTTATAAAGCTGAATATAAACTATAATTAGAACTGCAGTACAAGAAGTGGTTTGAGTTGAGTGCTGCTTGTTTTTTTTTATACTTTATTTTGACTGGCATTCCAGTAATGTATTTAAAAAGTAATTTATTTTTTCATGCCTCACAACCATTTTGTTTCCATCTAGATATTAAGTAAGTAGTCACATAGCCAGTGCATTGAAATATTTTTTTTCTTCACCATTTAATTTTGTGTTGATTGGACTTGCATAATGACGGTTTGGTACCCAGGTTAGCATATTTAATTAAAGTCCCAGTTTTTGTGCTTTTGAACATAGCTCTGCCCCTTTCTAGTGGGCCACACTCCTTCCCATTGGCCCCACCCATTCAGCTGTCTCCTGCAGCTCCCCTTTGATTTGAAGTCACCAGCCACCACTGGTTGTCATAAACATCTTTGTTAATGCAGCGTTAGCCAAAAGTGATAATGCCAATGTGCAGTTTAGAGTATAGTAGAAGAGTATTAAAAAAATGAAAGAAAAAGAAAAGGCCACAATGTGGGACTTTTGAAGAGTGGCTTATGCTGTGCTGGGAGATAGTTTAAGATGAGTTAAGAAAGTGTGAATGGCTTAATGGAGTAAACATACAATGGGAATGGGTTAGGGACAGTATTCAGGGTTCTGAAAAATGGTGTGTGGAAGAAGCAAAAAGACAAAAACAAAATAAGTTTAATGTAGCTATTAAGGAATGTAAGACTATTGTTTAGGGCAAAATAAAAAGCCTATATGAGTTAGAAAGATGTAATGGGGCACTGTACAAAAAGCTACAAAAAAGTTACAAATATGTTAAGGGCAGCAAAAGCTTATGTCGATATGAAAGCTGATAGGAAGAAAGCCAAAGGGATCAGCAGCATACCTCTCAACTGCCACAGATTTTTGCAGAATGTCCATATTTTTGCCTCATATTTTCTGTCTATTCCTCATAAAATTTGTGGTCTTCTGGCAAATTCCTGGGATGATCTGAGGAGTGTAGTCACTAAATAATGCCATACATTTGAGTTTCAGACTTTAAATGCTTCAGAAAATGTATGTTAATACAAACCCTGTTACTCTAACAACTTTTTTAAATTTATAAGAGCAATATTGGAAAGCTGTTCCTATTTATGGGTCTTTGTCCCCTCATTTTTGTAAGGCTTTGTCCAGATTTCTTGCACTAAGAGGTTGAGAGGTATGATTAGCAGAAAGAAGGAAGGGAGAAGCTGATCTGTTTGGGTTTAGCAAAGACTGGGGAAAGATCACAAAAGAGAGGGAAAATGCAGAGGCACTGAATGAATATGTTGCTCAGACTTCACAGTAGAAAGCAAGAGGAGAGTGCCATTTGGGAGGGAGTCAGGGCAGATAAGAGGCAAACAATGAGCAATCATCGCAACAGTATGCACTCTTATGACTTTAAGATGTAGATGTACTGGCTTTATGTGTTCAGAGTGGAGATCGGTATGTTGCCATCTGAAATAATGGCTGACATTTCTTAGTCCTCAGCCTAGGAGGCTTAGGCAGTGTTCTATTAATAACCTCACTGTTAGGTGGTTTAGTTGATCTGTTTTGTGCTGTGTGAGTATGTATGGCATGCTAAAAGAATGTGTTCTGAAGTGAGAAGTTGGCCTCCAGTTTCAAAGATAAAGTCTACATAAACAGCCACTACAAAGCCTGGATGATGCAGTGGTGCAGTGGTTTACACTGTTGCCTCACAGCATGAGGTTCTCCAGTTCAATTCTCAGTTAGGGTGACTTCTGTGTGGAGTCTGCACATCCTCCAAGCTTTTGAATGGGTTTCCTCCCACATTTCAAAGACATGTCTGGAGTCTTTCTCCCTGGGCCTCTGCTGAAAATGGGCTCTGTCCCAGTCATATTTTCCTGGTAAACAAATGTTAAACACATAAATAAGTGAATAAATACTTAGACCTCTCACATATTGAATTGCTCTGAGGTACCAGTGGTTTCAGTAAGCATGTGACAGTTGCAACACTATCTTAAAATACCTAGTGCTATCAGGATGTCTACAGAAGGGGCAAAGAAAATTCCACAATGACCAGCACAGCCAATAGAATATGAGAAAACAGGAAACTTGATGATCTGCACTTCTCTTACCAAGGCTTTGACATTTTGGCTAAAACCTTTGATGTTCCCATAGTGCATTTAGCCAGATTGCATCTACCAGGCATTCCAACCAGGAAAATTCTAATTTGTAACACACTAAGTGGGTCTACTCACAGCCAGGAGTCTTAACAAAAAAAAATGACTGGCCTGGAGGCTGTCCTGCAACTTTAACACAGTTATATATGTATAGATACAGAGACATGGTTTCAAAGCAATATAGGTACTCACATTCTGGCATTAATGCTCATCATATCTTCAGACCTACTGGCAGGTGTGGGTGGAATAATAGTATTTGGTAAGGATATCGTCACCTCATGACAGATTTTTCTGGACAACAGATTTGAACATCTAAATGTCCAGTATCCAAAACACACTAAAGATTTATTACCATTTCATAGCTAGCTATAGAACAACCTATATTTTCTTTTCTGAACATGATAGCCATTTTCACGCCATGGCATAGCTGAAATTCCTATTAACTCAATAGCTTTTTTTTCTGGGGGACATCAGTTATCTATCAATAAAAGTGCAAGCCTACATTACAAGTAGTCAGCATGCCCATCACTTCCTTGACATTATAAATACTAACTCCCTTATACAAATAGTTAACCATCCTACAAGGGACCCTGATACCCTGTTGTTGTCCTTACAAATATGTCCGTTTCTTGCACATCTCCATATACATAACATCTGCCCTTGTAAAATCAGACCATAAATCTGTGATCTCTTTCTTTGAAACTGGCAGTACTCCTCCAGCAAATGGCTCTGTGTTTAGTGATTTATCAAAAGTAGATCTTCTTCAGTCATTTGATGACCTAAATAAATTCCACTATAATCCCTCCATTGCTAAAGCTGTTGCCTATGGTTCTGACTTCTACTGCCAATTAGTTAGTCTGAAAATATGGTCTCCATCTGAAACAAATATAATGAGAAATGTAAAAAAAGCAAGTCCCTATGGTAGAATACCCAAAAAATAAATTATATAAAAAGAGAACAAATCATGTTAGATCACATAAATCTAAATACTGAAAATCTCCTAACCGTGGATCCTCATCAATTCTTCTTTGCTAAATGAAGATCCTACCTCTGTAAATGCATCAATGTTTTTAAAGTTACTGAAGCAGTGGATGGTAGTTATGCTGAACAAACATATCTGGAACTGGTCAATGCCTTTAGTGTTATTCTCAATGCAGGCATTATTGATAGACCTGTAGATCTGAGCATATGTTGTGCAATGGATAGCTAAGTGGTTGTCTGGCAGAACTCATTTGGTTATAGCTGAAGGTGGTACTTCTGACAGCAAAAAAAGTTACCAGTAGTCCACTTCAGGCTCAATGGTGGACCCTATCTTATCTGACATCTAAATTCTCAAGCCTTCAGTCCAACATTCCTGGCCTCTGGTTATCTATGTTTTCCAGATGCCTGTAAATTGGCTGTTGCTATTTGATCTTCCGTTGACTCACTATCACTCCAACATAAGTTCGACCATATTAACAACAGGTGGAAAGGACAAGGATATCAACTTAAATTTGTATGGTTACTTTTTGAAAGCAAAATATTTTCTCATGCCATATAGGTGACACATCCCTCCAATCAGTCACTTCTACTAGGAATCTAGTCACGATTGTTGACAATTCCTTATCTTTTGGCAAGAATGCCTGCACAGTAGCTGGAAAAGCCTTCTATGTGGCATATCTAGTTTCTAAAGACAAATTGTTTAGATCCAAAGAATTCATAATTTCCCTTTAGTCATATTTCATTAGACCTGTTATTGAATATAATGCTCCTTTTAGCATGCATATGCCTGAACATCTCATTCAGCTTGAGAGACCTCTGAAAATTCCTGACCAAACAAATCAGTGGTCTCAAAAATCTTAGTTATTAGGACAGATAGACAACTTGCAGTTATAGCCTGACTGACACCTGTGCTCTGCCAGCAAATGTAATACATGGGTGAGGACTCATCCTTTACATGTGAATGCCAAAGGCAAATATTAAATATTGCACTAGACAAGGACTTTTTTTCTGGGTCTCCATCTTATGTAATAATAAAAAAATGGGGAAAAAGCAAAACAATCCATATAGTAAAACAGCTCACTGGTTCAAACTGATGATGAGCCATTGCATGAGGGATCATAAAAGCTTAAAACACAAAGGAGTAAACTTAAGATACCAGGGATCATGAGTATGTTGAGGCATTGGTATAATGGTCAAGGTGTTTACCTTGCAGACACAGGTTACACGGTTTGATTCTCACTTTCATAGGGGGAAATAGGTGCTGATCATGGAAATAAGGGTAGGCTAGTAAGGTCCCTAGGGCCATTAGCTTAGTAACTTCCTATGAAAAGAAAATTTAGTGCTATTTAACCTTTTATAAGAATGTTTACATTTTCCCACTCTCCCATCTGTGGAATAGACTTCCTCTCTATGTCAGAGTACCTCACTAGCTATCTTTAAGAGGAACCTGGATGACTCGATGGGAAACAGAAAATATACCCCTGGGATCCCACCTGTGTCTCTGCTGGACAGGGAAAACAGGTGCTGACTTTGTGGGAACATGGGTGAAATTCTTGGCTAGGCTTATAAGGGCCTCCAGGCCAATAGTCTAGTATCATCCTATGAACCTATACAAGAATATCTTAGTAAAACCAGTTCTAAAAGACCTAATAGTTTTGGCATCTATAGAGAAACTATCTTGTCTTTTTTTGTGAGGAAAGGCAATGGTTTTACTTTAGACAATAACTAGTGCTCAGAATGGATGGACTCTGGAGACCATCAATGGACCTCTGAACGATAAACAAGTTTCATGTGGTAAAAATTGTTCATGATACTTCTCCTCCAGTCCCTTCTTCATTTTTCATGATACTTACCCTCCAGTCCCTTCTTCATTGTTCATGATACTTACCCTCCAGTCCCTTCTTCCTCTTCCACATACTGAAGCACTTATGGTCACACTGGATATGAAAGATGCATGCCTGCATACCCCCATATTCAAGCAGTACAGAAAAATTCTCAGGCTCCTTGTGTGGCCAGAGCATGGCAATTTGCCTTCTTGTCTTCTGGTCTTTCCATGGCTCCACTGCTCCAAGATAATTTACAGAATGCTTGACAGTGATATTTGCACAACTTGGGCAAGATGGCTTTCATATTTATCCATAAATGGGTGACAGCTGGACTCAGGTAAAGGACCAGAGAGGCGAAGAACAAAGCCTTGAATTACACTGTCCAGTGCTTCATCAGACTATGGATATCCATCAATGCACAAGTCCAGCCTGCCCCCTCCTATAGAGTAATTGATGCTACTAAGAAACTCTGGATAACTTTTAATAACAGAGAAAGGAGTCACATCATTCAACAAATGACATTTCAGAGAGAATTAAGTACTAGGGTGTACAGATTATGCAGTTTGTACCAATGACTCAACCATGTGAAAAGTAATTCAAATGGAAATACACAAGCTTTAAAGAAGCGTGCAACTTTGAAATCTTTGATATTTGCAGAGCATGTTACATTTCTTTGACAGAAATCAGATGAAAGATAAATATACTTTGCAACACACAATATGGTTGTGTAAACTTGATTAAAAGTGAAGACTGGAAAAGGGCGTAAATGACATTGATGTACTTAATGTAATGCTAGATGACTTCAATCTTTGTTTACAGACAGGACTTAGCACGCAGCACATGCTCATGTCAGCAGGTGTCACTACCACAAGCTACATAAAGACCTCTTTTTCCTATGATACCCAGTACCGCTTCTCTCCATTTTGTACACTTTGAGCAAAATAAAAAGCGAAGTAAAGGATAATAACAATCAGCTTTCCTCTACCCAAAGGCAGTAATAGAGGGAGGGATAGTTAATGAAGACTGACCTCTCCAAGCTGGTCAGTACTTACCTTCAGTATCTGCCTAAGGAGAATTCACCCTTCATTCTTCAATAACTAATAGGACAACCCCCTAGCTAATTCTCATGGGGGGGTATATTTGAGAAATATATCCACAAACATCACTGCCCCCCCTCCCAAAAAAAAAGATTCCAACATGTAGCTTTCTGCTAGCTAAGTAATCTCAGGGGAAACTACCGTGTACACTGGTCCAATGTAAAACCTACTGTTCCCCACCTGCAAAGGACAGTCTGGTCACACGGTACCAGGCTAATCTTGCAAATTCTCTGCCATGAACACCTAGCTGCTATGGCAAAAGGTCATACTGCTCTGGATGCTGTGTAGTCCTGTCAACTCCTGACACACAGAAAATATACCACTGCTTTCAAGAGGAAGAAAAGGAGCCATTCAAATTACACTGCCCTGCCCCAAGTCTGAGCATGTAAAGTGAACACAAATCCAATAGAGACTTACTGTCTGGTCAGACCCTAAGAAAAACAGGCAATCGTCAAAAGGATGAATCCTAATCCAGTATAACTGCAAAGCACTGCAGTTACTCTGAAGGACTGAAAGCTGTAAACAGCACTGCTTTGCCCATATGCTGCTCTGACTGGGGAATATCTCTTCCCCGCAAAGTACTATATTTCTTGGAAAGGAGCTGGCTACTTTCCTTTGAACAAATATGCTCCATGGATATAATGTTAATCCAAAACACTGTGAGAAGATGCACAGTCCACCAAGAAGTAACCTAAATGTCACCTTATTCCACCATCAAGCTCATGCAAAAGTACCAGTACTGATGTTAAACAGATTTAGGAGAGATTGCAAACAGACAGCAAAGTCTATTACCAGGACCATGCAGCTGGTGTTTTTAGTTTTGGAAACAGACCCACCTGATCGAGGATGATAATAGGTGGTAGAGTCAGGGGCAAAATTGTGCAGGAGATGAAGTGTGTGGGAGACCCGAACTTGGAGCTAAATTTATCATCAAGGATATTAGCTATAATTTCTGGGTTGAAATGGGATACATCAGCAAAGATATTAGCTACAGTTTCTCTGGGTTGGAGTGGGATGCATCATTGTAGGTTTGTTTTGAGCAGATATGAAAGTTTCATGTGCTGGCACTGATAGGGTTTGACTCCCACCACTGCCAACCAAATGCCATGCCAGATATGTGAGAAACAGCAGGTTATGATACAGGGATTTGTTCCACTGCCCCAGACAGGTTTCATGGTCAAAAGAGGGATGGTCTCTTGGGACACACTACTGAAACTCAACAGGTCAAAGCAAAAAGAAAGTGCCCTCAAATTTGATTCATCAACCAAATGTAACCTGGCACAAAAGCATACAAGGACTACAAGCTGCTGGCCTGAGTATGGGCTTTCAAGATGTACACTCAGACTAGGACTACACAGTGACCACTCTGAGAGCACAGTCACTGATCTAACAACCAGACCCCTTTCTCCCCACTCTATCTGTGAATATTGGTATTGTTCAGTGCACCCTCACACATACATATAAACATACACACACCTCAGACTCCCAGGGAAGACTGGTACTGTTCTGCAATTCGCAACAGCTTTCATCCGGGTTTCCTGGGGAAAGCTGGTAGAATTCTCCAAGTGCCCACTGCTTTCATCTTGGTAAAGTAGTGCCCCAGCATAGATATAAATAGGAACCAACACAACAGTTAACTGTGTCACTTGATGTATAGACAAAAAATAATAAAAAACACAAAATGGTAATGTCCTAAGTGATCTGCCCAGTTAGATGTGGATAAATACCCTCTCCTGAGATAATAAATCATAAGCAAATAATTACCAGCCACAAAATTTTAAAAGTGTCCAGAACTGTTTGGGATGGTTGAGAAGGGCAGTGAATTGTGATTAAAGGCAGGCTGCTTAAAGCTGACTAACAGTTTTCTCACTAAGACTTCTGTGGTTTATGAATTTTCCCCTAGTTTCTTCATTTGGAGATCGTTTCCATTGTTGCCTGGCTATACCCTGATTCTCTATGCAATTTTAAGTTCTGTAATTACCTTAAAATTTGTTCTAGATTTGTAAATTCTGAAGATGGTTGGGAAGTGCTTTACCTGTAAAGTCAATAACCTGTCTGTGAAAGTTAGTTTAATTTCTATTACAGTTACTATGACTTGGGAATTGTCGCTGAAAGGTATGGGCCAGGTCAATAATGACATCTGGTTTGGGAAATTGGTTAAACTTATATCAAAAAGGAAGTGTTTGTTTGTTTTGAAATTTTGACTGGTGGGACCCCTAAGAATTTGGGTCTATATTACGTTATCGAAAACCCATATAATCGAACACACCGACATACATAGCCTGAACTGCAAATATGCCGAACACCCTAAACCGCGAATTTTCAAATCTTGAGCCATCATAGCCGGCCAACACCACCGCGCGCTACATACTACATACCCAAACATAATAAATAAAACACATACATACACAAACCAAACCCTACTTCTAACCCTAAACTAAACCTTACATACGTTACTATCCATGCACTTACCTTAACCCGCACCCTAATCCTAAGGTCCGTAACTATCGCACACGTACCCTACAGACATATACCCAAACAAAACAAATAATCCACACACATACAGTTAACAAAACCCTACTTATAACCCTACACTAAACCTTACATACATTACCTATCTATGCACTTACCTTAACCCGCACCCTAACCCTAAGGTCCGCAACTAACGCACACTTACCTTACGGAGCTATACCACAGACGGGCCAACCATGACACTTCGACATTTCACATTTCACAGTTTTGTACGTTTACCGTTAATATAGTTCACACTATATGTGTCGGTCTTCTAGTGTTCGATGATACGGGTTTTCGATAACGTGATAAAGACCCTAAGAATTTGCATTATGTTTTGGCTTGTGAGAAAAACACTGACTTCATGTTTACAGGGGGCCTAAAATGTTAATGCCTCCTAGAATAATAACGCTTTTAGAGGAATGACAGCCCTCCTTTTTTGGTGGATGAGTTGTTTGAGTTTTTATGGGGGGGCTGGAGGATGAGGGAATTAGTCTCTGTATAGACAAATGAGGGGTTGACGATAAATAATAAGACCAAACTAAAAGCATAGTATTAAGGTAAACATAGAGAGATCAATTTAACATAATGTACACTTATTATATACACATTTTTTAGCTTTAAAAAGGGGTGTTAGATATATAGATACATCTTTAGATGTTAACAAAATAGCAACAATGATGAGCATGTCATACGGTATACAAAAGTTCCAGAAAACTCAGTTGTCAGTACAGACCTTATAGAATTCAAACAATTTTGCTGTCTCTGTCAATTATTTATTAAGCCTCTTAATATGACAATATCTTTTACTGGATTACTCAACAAGGACACTGAGTGGTAATCTCAAGTTGCGAGTGGGAACAGTCTATTTAGGTCACTAAGGCCTTTTGATACTGAAAGGTAACAGCAACCACAAAATACTTCTATGTCCTTTAATTACTCCACAGAGATATGCAAAGAACAGTTCCAACCAGATACATAACTGTATGGCACACTGTTTAATTCCTAAATCAGCTGTTCAGAAATATTATTCTTTTTTCTTCCCAAACACAAATACTGGCATCTTTAACAGACTACCAAGTACAGAAAAGTGTCATCTGTAACATGCTTCTCATATTTCAGAAAGATGTTACATGAACATTTCAATTGATCCTCTCTAAGATAAGCACTAGGCAGTCAGCCAGCAGCCAATTACAAGACTAACCAATAACACACATTCAAGAACTGCCCGCAGCCTCAAGGAGGGCAATACAAGACAGATGGGGAGGATTTGAAGATACCCAGCCAATTAACATAATAGTCAACTATTGAAAACACAAAAGCGAAGAACCAGGAGCAAACACCAAAATACACGAACAAATTTAATAAGCGCTTTTGGGAAAACTTGTATCTTCCCTTCTTCAGACAAACTACTACATACCAAAACAGTTGTATAAAAACTTTTTTTAAAAAATCAATCAGTTAATGGAATTAATTACAATTAAAGTTTTAAAGCAGCAATACACTTTTAAACATGCCCTCATTCATGAAAATAACCCACACCGAAAATAACACATTGACAACCTAAAGCCTTACAAAACAATTGTTCTAAATGCAAGACTATTAATCTTAACCTATATTAGTTTCTTAAACTTCAACAACTTAAAAATAATAACGAATATATAACAAAATGTTTAAAAAAAGTATTAAACATATTAACAAAGATATTAAAAAAAAAAAAAATATATATATATATATATATATATATATATATACACACACACACATACACACACACTTAAAGTTATCTTCGCAACGCCAAATGTTTGAGCACACAGGCAATGGATACAAACTCATTAAGTCCAGGTGACAAATATGCAGCTGTTCGAATTTGCCAAAATAATTCCTCTTTTTTAAGAAGAACTTGCCAAGGACCTGCTCTAAGGTCATCTTGGATATGTTTTAAGACCATAAACTTAAAGGTATGGTCCTCATATACTGAGGTGTGGCGTGCTAAAGCATTAGTGGGATCTTTCTTGGAAATAGCATAGTTGTGTTCATAAATGCGCTGCTTTAACTTTTGCTCAGTTTTACCAATATAAAAAGCAGCGCATTTCACACAGTTAGCAATGTAAACAACTGATTTAGTATCACAATTATAATTACCCATAATGTTAAAAATTCCATCTCTTACCATGACTTTGGTGCCCACATTAACAGATCTACATTGGCGACAAGCGCCACATTTACTCATACCTAAGCTTCGTTTGTTAACATTACTTCTCTTGGCTTCCAATAGTGTTTTTAAATTAATACCTCTTCGAAATGTAATTTTAGGCTTTAACCCAAAACAAGTAAGCAAATTAAGATCTTCAAGAATTAATGCCCAATTTTTATGTAAAATATTCCTAATGAATATATGATCCAAACTATAGGTACATAAGAAGCTCGTTCTGAACTCTAATTTGTTGATGTTAATAATAGCTTCACTATGAACGTTAGGGTCTGAGATAAGCACCTCAATTTCATTCGAGAGAATTGGTCTAAAATAACCAGTTCTTTTTTTCTGAATAACCTCAACTCTAATGTCAGTAATTAAGGAACTTGGATAGCCTCTATTAGTGAACATAGAACTAAGGTTATTGCACTCTTCGATGAAATCACTTTCATCAGATATCATCCTAGCTGCCCTCACCATCTGACCTTTGACAACAGCTTTTTTCTGATGGTAAGGATGACAGTTAGTATAATGTAAGAAAGCGTTAGAGTATGTCGGTTTTCTGTAGATAACGCTTTTGTATCTAGAGTTAACATTATCTTTAAATAACTTGATGTCCAAAAAGTTAATAGTGTTAGCATGTACTTCATATGTGAATTCCAGAAAATCTGTCAATTCAGAAATTCTAGAAATAAAGGATGGTACAACTTCTAATGGCCCATTCCACAGTAAGAACATGTCATCCTGGTACCTTGTGTACCAGGCGACATAGTTTTTAAACAAAGGTTCATTGAATAGTAGTGTTCGTTCCCAATGGGCCATAATACAATTGGCGAAACAACCACCACAAGGGGAGCCCATGGCTACTCCCGAAGTTTGTAAATAGATGTTACCATCAAATACCATGAAGTTGTAAGTTAGTACCAATTCTAACAGAGTTTCAACAAGATATATAGTGTTATCATTAACTTTCCTACCTACCAAAAATTCTCTGATCCATTCCAAACCCAATCTTTGTGGGATGACTGTATAAAGATCCTTCACATCGATGGTAAGAAACAGATAGTGAGGATCAAAAGGAAAGTTGTTAATGCTGTGGAGAAAACTCCATGAATCTTTACAAATTTGAGGTTCTTGCTCAATGAGAGGTTTAAACACACTGCCTACATATTTGGCACACGCATACGTTATAGACCCCCTTCCATCTACAATAGGTCTGAAAGGGGGGGGTTTCGATTGAAGTACAGAAAAGTGTCATCTGTAACATGCTTCTCATATTTCAGAAAGATGTTACATGAAAATTTCAATTGATCCTCTCTAAGATAAGCACTAGGCAGTCAGCCAGCAGCCAATTACAAGACTAACCAATAACACACATTCAAGAACTGCCCACAGCCTCAAGGAGGGCAATACAAGACAGATGGGGAGGATTTGAAGATACCCAGCCAATTAACATAATAGTCAACTATCACAGATACATAGTTTTTAACTTTAAAAGGGGATACTAGATATGAGGCATATATATTTCTTAACCTTTGTGAATAAGAACGGTAAACATGAAAGAAAAAAATCCCATTAAGTCATTGGCTTCAATATCTGTGGTGATAATGCATGTTTGTGTGTACACTTCATAACTGCAAACTGCATCAAGTTGTTAAAACAACTATAGCCCTTCTACCATTGCTTTAATAGAGTTGCATATTAAACCCTTTTACTTTGAAAAGTATAAAACATACCACCCACGCGGATGTCAATCAACCTATTATATACTCCTGCCAGAGAAAGAAGTTACAAATGAACTTATGCTATTTTCCCCATTTCTGTTTTTAATCACATCAGCTGATTCAAACTCTACAACTGCAATGCCATTACATTTATTTACTGGGAAAATCTCACTGGGCATGTACCCATTTTTCAGTGGAGGCCCTGGGGGGAGAAAACACCCAGATCTTTATTTATTTAACATTTGTTTACTGCGAAAGTCCAACTGGGACGGAGCCCACTTTCAGCGGAGGACCGGGGAGAAACACTCCAGATGCACGTCTTTGGAGTGTGTGAGGAAACCTGAGCACCCGGAGAAACCCAGGCGAACATAGGGAGGACAGGCAGACTCCGCACAGAATCGTACCAAAGAAAACTCTTGTTGTGAGGGATAATGCTAACTGCTGCACCCAGCCTCTTAGAGCAAGTATTCCAGACAAATCCTAGAATAATAGGGGAAACAGCTGCTATGGCCAATAAAAGTTTATTTTTATGATCATTCATTGTGGTTGCTATAGAAACGAACCGCAATGAACGATCGTTCTAAAAAAAAAAATAAATTAGTTGCATACCTCTCAGCCTGTTAGCTCCAGAAATCCCAACATTTTTAAATATTGCTCTTACAAACTTATAAAGTTTATAGAATCACAGGTTTTGCATTAGTGTGAATGTTCTCAAGAATATGAAATTGGAAACTGAAATGTCAGTCTTTATTTTCTAATGACAATTTATGAGAAATGGACCAAAACTATGAGGCAAAATCTGGACATTCTGCGATAGGACACTAAAAACGAAGGGTAATTGACAGTGGGAGCAAGAATAGGACTGAAATTTATTATTTACAGGATCTGTAATAGCAAAAGGACACCGTGGGTGGGAATGTTAATGATGTGGCAAACTGGGCATGACTTTGGTCCATTATAGAGTGGACCCGAATTTTGAACTCTGGGACTGTCCCTTTAAGAGAAATATCCTTGAACTCTGCCGTGTCATATGGCTATTGGGGCACAACACTTGGCATTTTTGTGGTATAAAGACAATTAGGGTCTTACCCATGAATGTGGAAAGCCCTTGTCCTGGGGAGGTGAGATCAGAGACCCACAGACCATTGGATTGGATAAGTACATTTACCTTCCCTGCAGCAAGACAGAAGCCGTGAGTTAAACAGGGCAGAGACAATCTTCACTGACTATTTGAACAATGCCTCCCTCCAGATGACTTTCAGCCTGGACAGTGGGATGGTCACCACTGACTGGAAAATGAATGGTGTCAACACAAATAGGAAGGAGCTGATGGTCAGCAGGTAGGGAGGCAAAATGTATATAAATTGCCTATGGAGAATCTGTGCACTTACAGGTCAGAAACACAGAGGGAATAAAGATTAATGAGGTTACCATGTAACTTTATCTTTGACTAATAATTACTTTATACCTTACATTATTTAATGAAGAATAAAATGTGAGTGTTTACAAATAAGTAATAAAACCCACCACCGCACAAGGAAAGAAGCCAGTGATTACCCTTATATTTTATTAAAATTATAGTCCAGTCCAGTAGTAGATCCACAATGTAGTCCAACAAAACTGGTAACATAAGCGCACACTGGATCCAATAAAATCTGTTTAGCAGCAACTACAAAGCATAAAATGCAGACTCCTCTAGCGCCTCGGCTCTTCAGCCTTTACAGAGTGTGTCCCTACTTCACATATTCTATCTTTAAATAGCATGATTGCAAACAATTAACCAATCATAAACTTAAATGAATTAAAGAAAACATTTCCAATGACATTCTTGATTCATTCCATATGGAATTAAAGTGTTAAACTTCAGAATTAAAGTTGAGTATAACTTCCAAAGTTGTCTTCATATCAAAGTCATACATTTGTTGTCCCTGCCCCAATACTGTAGCTTGCAAGTCTTGTATATTTCCACTGTGACATTCTTTAAAATGTAATGCAACAGGACTTTCTTCTTTGCCCTTCTTAACATCCTTAACATGTTCCTTCAACCTTTGTTTGAAACTTCTTTTACTTTCCCCTGTTTATACTTTACCACAGGGACATTTCAAACCATAAACTATTCCAGTACTGTTACAGGAAAATCTCCCTTTACATGTAAAATTCTTTTCATTAATTTTATCAAAACTTTTTACTACATACTGGCAACAACTGCACTTTCCACAAGGGAAAGTACCTGTTGCACCTACCCCCAAACTCCTATGACTTATAGGCAGCTGAAACTTGCCATGCACCAAGAAATCTCTTATACGTCTACCTTTCGAATAAAAAAACATGAGATACTCATTTGCTCTTATATTAAGGAATTAATCTTTTTCTAAAATACCCCAATGATATGATGATATGATAAAACCCTATTAAAAAAGAGGAAATTTGGGGGTGCATCTGCAAGGTTAAAGGTAATGTTGGTGCAGCATTTCCGAATAACGGTATAGGTATCCCAGTAATATGTCATTCTCTGGTAAGTATATACTATTGCTACATATGTTGTCGGAGACTGTCTGTGCACATATACATTTCAGCTTGCTGTCTTATATTTTCTGGGTTACACATGAGCACATAGTGATCTGTCAGTTTATAGCTGATGTACTGTGACACAACACAATGAAGCATTTAGAATCACGCATGCTGTATCATTAACAACTTATGCTGTGTACTTTTACTGTGCTACTAAACCAGAAGGTGTTATCCAGTATAAATGAATAAAATGTTACTGATGGACTGAAACTATGTTCATTTCAGAGGTTTGGTGGGATCTAGCAGGAGCATCCTGGTGCTGCTGCTGAGGTAGAGATGCAGAAATGAGGTTTGAAAAGTTGGTAGGAAAGAAACATTATGACATGAACTGCAGCATTGCCTTTTATGTTTTCCAAAACAAACTTGAACTCATCTCCCCAAATGAGAAATGTACAAAGCAGCAGCATGTATACAGATTCATATAAAAATGTAACAGCAGTATATAATGACATAGCAACCTTTAAGAAACTTGCCATCAGACATTTAAAAAGTATAATTGTGTTACTAATGAAAGGTGCATGACTTGGTTGGTATATACCCTTTTAATCTATTTCCAGCTGTGTACTTGGCTTTCATCTCCTCAAGGCTTGCAGAATATTTCCCCATAATATGATGGATAGATTTGTGAATTCTTGAAAGCTGCCGGAGTTAAACTATCAGATTTTGCTCAGAATAACACATCTTAAATGTCTCATTTTACAAGTATTAGCTTCAGCATGTAGGGAAAAAATGTAGAATGTAAGTAAAGAAACTGTTTAGGACCTTATGATGTCTGGTTCATTAGCAACCCTCTATAACATGTAGGTGGATGTGTTTCACTGCTTGAGTTGGTTTAAACCTTACCAAGTTCAATACTAGTTCAAGGAAATGCAAGCAGAATTTATTGTATATTAGCCTTTTTTTGTTCTGCCATTCCTTAAATAACTCAAACAGGACATGAGTTTAGAAGAACAAAAAACTAAGTGGAGTCTCTATCTCTGTCTGTTGTTTCCTCTACATACTGTGGTAGGTTATACTCCAAAATATTTTACGATATTGAGAGGTCCTACATGAAGAATTTCAGGCTATAGATTCAAAAGTGTTTTCATAGTTTGTGGTTAGGTGATTTGATTGTATCTTACCAAACTGAAATTTTAATACCTTCATCCTAGCATGTGTTAATAAATTATTCAGCATTCCATGCTTTGGGTGTTATTGGCAGTCATAAGTACATGTAATAGTAGAAGATGGAAAACCGCACATTTCCCAACAAAGGAGGAATGGCTAACATTGCTCAATCAACTATATAATAATGAAATTCTTACTTTACATATATGACATAATGTTGACAATATTAATGTCAAATATTAGCTTAGGTTAGCTATGTTATTAGCCATAATTTCAGAACAAATGCATGCAGATACTAGATGATGTAATAAATTAAAAGGGAGAATTTTACTTTTAATGTGCAAAAACTTAAAATGCAGAAATTCAGACTATTGTGTGTATATTAGCATTTACAACTCACTTCATAAGCCTTTGTAAATAGCTGTTTCCCAATTTTAAGCTGTACAGTATATTTGCCTAAATGACATTCCTCTTCCCTTCAATTCATCTGTTTTCCTTTCTTGCCCACCCCATCTCTGTTATGACTACATTTTAATACAAATTTATTTTATTGAGTGAAAAATATTTAGTAATGAACAACAGCCAATAATGCTACGTTTTTTAGAGAGTAAGAGCTTAAAGGTGGCACTATGTGTAAACGGACTACTTGAGTAAATTAAATCAAAACTTACTTGATCAAGATGAGTATGTCGAATCCTCACATTAATGAACTTATACATCCCCAGAAATTTAATCCAGGAAAGAAACCAGTTGGCCAACAGTACAAAACAAACAGACTGAAGCATGTCAAACCCCGCCACACACACCCCCAACTAAATATACCAACTCAGAGATCGCACAATAGTGGGGAAAAGGGCAAATTTCCACATGTTGGCCAACCGGTTTCTTTCCGGATTACAATTCCAGTGATGTGAAAGTTCATTAAAGTAAGGATTCTGCATACTCATCTCGATCAAATAAGTTTTGCCTTAATGGTTTTTCAGTCTACTCAAGTAGACCTGTGTACACCTATAGTCACAGCCAAATCCAGGTTATCTAACATGCTGGACAGCTCCATAGACTGGTGCCCCCTCTCAACCCAAAGCTGAAGACAAAAAAAAAGGATGAGAAGTAAAAATCAAAAAAGGTCTTCTCAAAGAGAACTAAAAAATGTCTTCACACAACTATAAATGTAGCAAGTAAACTCCTTACTGCAGTTATTAATATGCTGAGCTCCTAAAACTTCAAACACAATACTGGTATTCATTAAATAAACCAGGAAATCACCAGCAGCTTTTTAAATGAATGCAGGTACTGTACTCTTGCCCCATCAGCAATTGTCAGTCATTCCCCCTAATAGCTTGCCCATGGTGGCAGCTACCCCATTCACCCCTTCACAGTTATATAGTACATAAAGTCGATGAAATGCAGGCATTCACCGAGACAGCTCTGATAAAGCCCTGACTATGACCCAAGTGAGCCAGGTTTGATTAGCAGCTTGGGTGTTAGAATTGACATAGAGCAGATAAACATTCCTATCCTTGCAGGAAAGGAGTGGAACAGGTCACAGGTTGCCATAATCCTTCAAGGGGCAATGGATGTGATTGTGATCTGGGGGCATGCATTTGTCTCACTAAGCCAGTGTCTGGTAGAAGCCTTCCCTGCACATGCACAGAAGAATGCACTGACATGAGGAAGACACAGTAGCCCTAGAGGTGATACAGGTTGCATGTCCTCCCAGCCAGGGGTGTGTTAAGGCCATAACATAAAAACTCCCTGAAAGATACCTATATTATGTTTACTGTGGCCATCTCTTGTCCATGCAGAAAGAATGGACTGGCTGAAATATAGGGGGATTGATGGTCACAGGCAACAGGAAAGAAAAATAATGTATATAAAAAACATACTTGCATTTCCTGAGAATATTCAGCACATACAAGACTTTGTTTATGTATGCAATATGATATTTCACGCTTCTTAAGCCTGTTGTCAAAGTTTGTTTTCACTTTTGATCATTCATCTATGTCAAAACAGTAACACCCTGATGCATATCACTAATGGATTTATGACTCTAGTCATTAATTCTGTATTAGTCTGTAATGATGTTTGTAATGGTCCCATTCATATTTTAAGTGCCCTCATTGCTTAGGCCAATCCCATGTTGTAGTGGAATGAAGCCCTAGCTACAACCCAAAAGGTACATAATCAACCAGTGACACGATCATTAGAGTGGCTGAGAAGAAGGATGGGCTTTAATGGCTGAGAGCAATTTGTCTATTAAGGGAGAGAGAGACATCTAGGCTGACCACATTAGTGATACTTTCTAGCAATGGGAGATTGCTAGAAGAAGAGGCCAGGCAGGCCCACATTCTTTAAGCAGTGTGTGTACACCTCTAAGATGGGGTAGTAAATGTGTTGCAGCATTCATGTCTCTCCCTGACCAGGTACCCATTGTGACTCTGTAATACACCTACTGGGGATAGATTAGGTGGGTTGTGATAAGGATCTCTAAGGACCAAAATCTGTTGCATTCCCCAACACTCAAATCTCAGTTTTCAAGTGAAGAAATGGACTAGTAAGGCCCCTCAGATGGCAACAAATTAGCCAAAGCACCTTTCCTTGTCCAAGGATGCTGCTCTCTCTTACCACCTTATGGAATGCCCATTATTAATAATCACATCTTGTTTAATCAACACCGATTATTCAAACCAAAAACACCTGAAACCTTGAGAAATTGCTAGTCAAAACAGTAACACTTCTAAAGTCACAAACACAAATAAAAAAAAATAAGTACTATTTTTTTTTACAAAAGGAAATGACATGGATGGGCACACAATTTTAAATATATATATATATATATGTGTGTGTGTGTGTGTGTGTGTGTGTGTGTGTGTGTGTGTGTGTGTGTGTGTGTGTGTGTGTGTGCGGGCTTTGATATATATATATATATATATATATATATATATATATATATATATATATATATATATATATATATATATATATATATATATATATAAAATTTCACAATATTGAAGTTCATAAATATCGAATAACTAAATGTCAATTCCCAAAAGATCAAAAGCCAAAAGAATACAAAAACAAAAAAATACTCATTTTTTTTTTGCAGGGGGGAACCCCTGCACCCCTCACCCCCCTGATAATTATATATATTAACTCTCAGATTGCTCTGCATACAGTGTTGAAAGGGCAAATTCGTTGATCCCCGCTATTCACCATCCTGCGCAGACTTAACACCAGAAGAAGCAATAAAATAAGTTTTGATCACTTCTGCCAGCATAACATTGTGAACATTTGATTATATGTATGTTTCCCATATATATATATATATATATATATATATATATATATATATATACATATGAATCTACTTCACTTCGCTAAAAACTCATTTCACCGAGACCAAATCGCCAAAAGCTCAAATCACTGAAAACACATTTGACCAAATCTCATTTCACTGAAATTAGTAGAGGCAGTGTTTATGCCCTTTTCCCCACTGTAGCGTGATCCTGGAGTTAGGATACATATAGTTAGGGGAGTGGGGGGGCACAGCCCCCCACATTGGGGGGGTGTCGGGGGCGTAGCACCTCACCTAGCTTGGTTTTATATTGTCCAGTTTCTGTTAAGTGGGTAAGTAGTTTTTAACCAAACTAGGCGGGGCTATGCTCCCACACACCCCCAATTTGGGGGGCTGTCCCCCCACACAACCCCCCTAACTATATATACTAACTCAAGGATCACACTACAGTGGGGTAAAGGGCATATACACTGCCACTACTTATTTTAGTGAAATGAGACTCCGTCAAATCAGTTGTCAGTGATTTGAGCTTTCGGCGATTTGGTCTCGGTGAAATGAAATTCGGTAAAATGAGTTTTCAGTGAAGTGAAGTAGCTCCATACATATATATATATATATATATATATATATATATATATATATATATATATGGATCTACTTAATTAATTAATCACAATGCATGCAAAACTTAAAAAAAAAACAAAGAAAACATCATTTTTTTTTCTGCAGGGGAACAAGTCGTCTCACTAATTCTATATTCTAACTCCAAGACAGCACAATCTCCAGGGAAAAGGGTATATTCCCCTACCAGGGGATTGTCGATCTTACATACCTATCATTCTGCTTAGTCAACCAAACTGACCAAACTGTTTCAACTAAACAGATATCAATCAAACAAAATTTTGATCTTATTCAGCTCACCCACCATACCTTTCAACTGTACAGATTTTTGCAGAATGTCCAGATTTTTGCCTTATATTTTTGGTGTGTTCCTCCTAAAATCTGTACCTTTCTGGCAAATAGCTGAGGATTGAAGTCATTAAATAATGACAAACATTTGAGTTTAAGACTCCACATCCTTCAGAAAATGCATGCTAATCAAAACCTATTATTCTCTCAACTTTTCAAGTTTGTAAGAGCGATATTTAAAAACTGTCCCTGTTTGTCAGCCCATCATTTTAGGCTTTGTCCAGATTTTTTGCTCTAGGAGATTGACAGGTATGTCACCCACACATATATATTTAGAAACAGATATAGATATTGATATAGATATGGTTTACTGTTATTTGATTGAACTCCACTTGACTGAGAATAAAATGTTTGAAAGAATTTGACTGAAAAGCAATTGATTTAAAACCCATTTAACTGAAAGGCAATTGACTGAAACCCCTTCTAACTGAAAATCTAGTTTACTGAAACCCATTTCAGTGAATCACAAATGGCAGAAAAGTGTAAAGGTGTAGGCAGTAATTTCTGAGGACAGGATTTGTTAAGGAAGTGAGTCGAGAAGATTATGTGTGAGTTAGAAATGTCCCAGTCATGTTGCACCAGCAAAATATATAGATTGTTATGTCTGTGTGGCAACACAGACATAACAATCTATATATTTTGGTGGTGTCTGTGTGGCAACACTGATTCACTGTGTACAGTGTTTTTAATTTTCTCCAGTTGTTGTGTGGCTGTGGAGTTAGTTTACATAATTAAGGGGACTCAGGGGAAGTCCCCCACA
Organism: Protopterus annectens; assembly: GCF_019279795.1. Taxonomy (NCBI): domain Eukaryota; kingdom Metazoa; phylum Chordata; order Ceratodontiformes; family Protopteridae; genus Protopterus; species Protopterus annectens. Next base: position 1,855,443,223 of record NC_056725.1, on the reverse strand, counting down.
TGGGGGATGTAATGGAGGATTGCGCCCTTGCAAAAACATTATTTTCTGTTGTATTTTCTTATGCTGAATATTTTCACTAGTTTGTGATTCATTAAAATGGGTTTCAGTCAAATTCTTTCAAACATTTGACTTTCAGTCAAGTGCAGTTCAACAAATGATAGTAAACCAATTAAAAGTATGACACATTATATATATATATATATATATATATATATATACATGTATATAGAGAAAAGAGCTAGAGAGGTGTACATACACACACACACACACACACACACACACATATATATATATATATATATATATATATACACACACACACACACACACACAAACATATATATATATATATATATATATATATATATATATATATATATATATATATATATATATATATATATAGTGTAGAGAGAGAGAGATATGTACATAGATAAATAGATAGATATAGATATAGACATAGATATATACCATCTCTGAGATTACACAAACTTGGAGAAGAGGGAGAAAGTGAGATAAAAGCAACACACACCTTCTCACTCTTCTCTGAGTGTACTGACAATGACAGGACATCATCTATCTTTTAGGTTTGGCATTCCGAAGTTCACCCAACTATCTGGTGACAAACTGTGATGCTCCCCAGTGGTGCACCTGAAGGGACACCACTGGAAATATCTCACATGGGACTGAGAAAATGAAATAAAAAAGTAACCTCCTAATTTCTACATAAGGTGTTATTAAGCTCTAGATGACCTGAGATTTTACTCTATTTTTAGTGAATAAAATAATTAAAATTAGATTTGAAACTAAAAATTTCAATGGTGAATAATAGATCTAATTTCTGCATTTTATCAAGGCTATATTATTCTTTTAGTATTTAGTATTTTATGTAAAAACTCATATTAAGTAAAACTGCTAAATTTCATAATAATGTTCATTTTACATGTATTTACACACTCCCTTGTAGCCTTGTCAGTAAAAACTAAAAAGTTTTGACATCCTGATAATAGAGGGTGCTCTTTGAGAACAAATGCCACAGCATGATATTGGTCATGACAGTACAGGAATCTAAAAGTGTAGCAGCCATCTCGGTGTATCATACATTTTATATAGGTTCATTGGTTCATAGGTAAGTACTAGGCTGGATTCCCTTGTGAACCATTTTAAGTCTAGCAAATTTCACTTTTTGTACTCAAATAAACCTATCCCATTTGGTTAGAGACTGGCCTTACCCATCCCATGGTCGATAATTAAATATTACCCCTAATGAAAATAACTGGGATCGTACTATAGATAATTTGAGGGTAACCAGGAATGGTATAAAGCATTTAGGAGTTGCCTTTGTCCATTAGTAATATAGGGGGCAGTTCTAGAGTAAATTTTCTGTTTCCCATCTATAGATCCAAGTTCTGCTTAAAAATGGACAAGGATGAACTTTGTTCTATGCAGATGTGAAGTATTTCCAGAGCAGCTGGAGAGCTCTGCAAGATATACCTGTCCCGCCAAAGCATTCTATTGATGTTTCAGGAGAGGTTTAGATCCCTATACTGAGTATTTCTGATGCCATTTGACTGTTTTGCTGATATATGATAGCTCTCCATGGTCTTAGAAATAATTCATAACTTCTAAAGAGACTTTAGTGTTGTCTGGCTGTAACAGTTCAAATTCTCTTCATGCATGCTAATGCTGTGACAGTCACCCACTTGCATGCTGCCGCTGCAATACCTAACATGTTAATAGGAAGACTTTTGTAATTGCTGTACATTATTGAACTGCTGAATATAGCCTGTGAACCCAAACACTGGTTGGAGACCCAAAGACACTTTGGTTGGTGTCCACGTTATGCTTTATTGTTTCTAGTTAGATCAGCCCAAATGTCTGATGACTATAAAATCATACAGTTTTTTAAGACTAATATTTAATTATTCTTTTTTTTCAGTACATCCATTACAGCCTAGTGAATTTAAAGTAGCTGCCATTAATGCTACAGCTGTAACTGTCTACTGGTGTTTGAATGCAAATTACAGCATAATTCAATTACTCTGCCAGACTGAAATTTATATGAAGAATAAAACTGCTAAGCTGGTAAGATATGTCTTTATCATCAATGAATGAGACTTAGTGGTCAAGACAAATGTATAACCTTCAAAACTGTGTCAAACTTGTCTGATATGTGACTAGTAAAATCCATTGAATTTTGTTCTTTAATTTTGTGATGAAGCAATAATTGTTGTATAGTTAATTGTAGCATGAATATGAAAAACCTTAGTTCTTATATAAATAGTATTGAATACATTTGAAGATATGACAGTTATTGCCTGGAATTTATAAAAAGACTCACAACTCACAGAAATTGCCTGTCACAGGCCAGTCAATTACCACAACGATAAGAAAATGCTGTTCAGAGACACCTGTGACCATAATGAGAAAGAGCTGATTATTGGCTCTGAATCTCACAATAGTTAGCACTAGCACTGTCAGACCTGATGATGTTAGTGTGCTCTCTAGTAGCCCATGCATTGTGTTAGCAAAGCCACCCCCTTCTCATACCCATCATCAAACATGCTCCCCTGCAGTCAATGACAATCACTGAAATGCTCACTCATTCACTCACACACATAGTCCAACATGTATACATGCACACACATACATACACACACACACACACACACACACACACACACACACACACACACACACACACTCAGAATTTCCTTCCTAACCCCACTAATGCAACCACCCAGGCAAACAAGCACGCAGACACACACGGGTGCACGCGCACGAGCACACACACACACACACACACACACACACACACACACACACATACACACATGTGCACATGCACACATACAGTAACATATATTCCCACCACCACATCTTCCTGAACATAACTGTGCAGCGAGTATTCCCAAAGTAGTGAATGGGTGACATGTTTTTATGCCAGTCACTTTTTCTTTCAGCAGTAACATTTTAAGCAGAGGAACAATTCTGTGAATCATTCATTGACATGACTTGTGATCCACAGACATGTCTAGGGGAGAATACATGGCTAATTAGTATTATCCACTGCCCATGAGACCACCCCATTTTGCTGAAACACCCATGAGAGGGTCAAAAAATGGCTGTGTTACAATTTTGCCTTTGCATGTTTTTGTAATTTGCCACAGCAAGTAGGAACATAGGTAAGCTGCCTTTGCAGGCCATTTTAAGCCTATCCAATTTTTCTAAAGGTAAGAATCAAACCTTGTATCTTGTGTCTGCAAGGTAAACACATTAGTCATTATGTCAACCCCCAACCAAGTAGTTAAAATGAAGATTGTTTGTGTTGCTTATAAGGCAGTTATGGCTCAGAACTTAGTGCTGGTATATTTTTTGTTTGTTTTATAGGTTTATTGGCAAGTACTAGGGTAGCTGCCCTTATGGACTATTTAAGCTTAGCCAGATTTTCCTCAGGGGTAAGAATCAAACCCTGCACCTTGTATATATGAATTAAGCACCTTAAAAGTTATGCCCACCCCCAGCTAAATATAGAGACAAACCATCAGCATATAATTTTAGGTTCATAGGTAAATACTAAACAGAGCTGCACTAAAAACTCTAATAAATATCTGGATTACAGCAGAGGAGTTTACCATGACAGTCTATTTTTAATGGAAGAATTACATTTTAATCCTAAAATATGTTTTATTTATTTATGCTTTTTGTAGCTTTGAGTAAGAATGTTTTAGACAATTTTATTTTATTTATTTTTTTATCCAGTCCATCAAAGAAAAAGTGCAAAAAATAAAATGTGTGTGTGTGTGTGTGTGTGTGTGTGTGTGTGTGTGTGTGTCCTCATTAAAATAACTTAAAAGTGTCATCATATAATATGAATTATACTTTCATCCCCCTTCAAAAGGAATACATTTCTTACCTATTTTAATAAATTCCAACAAGTAGTTATGTGCTTACAAGAAATTAATTTAAATTAATCTATGGACATTAAATTACAAAATGATATGCATAATAGCATGTTTAAAATTCACATGATGGCAGGTGTTTAGCAATGGCTATATTAATTCATACAATATGATAAATGGTTAGAGTTTATTGAAATAATTTATTGAATTCATGACTGAACATTATAACCTAAACCTCTAGATGGCAAATCTAAAAGTTAATATCAGTGTCACACAAACATTGATGTTCACTAAAAACAAAAGAAGTATTTTTAGAAAGGGTGAGCCCTGCCTCTATCCATGTGAGTGGTTTTAGCTCTGTATATCTTTATCCAAATATTTTAATGACATGGTTAAGTAACCTCAGAGAAAGGAAAAACACCACTAGAACAAGTCACTTTTCCCACTCCTAGTCTGTAGCTTTCTACTGTTAAAACCTAACAATACCTGCAGTTTACAGATAAATGATCCTGCTTAAATTTCCTGTTAACCTCACACGAGTCCCTACAAACACAATCTCACAAATGGCAACACAAACAATGAAGCACCATAGTACACAAATCCTATGCAAGATGGTCCAGTTCACTATAAGGTCACTTTGATATCTGTAGCCAATATTACCAAACACAATGAACTTGAAAAGGGTGCTGGTACACAACAATATGCTCCCTGTTCCAATTTTCCTTATTTGAACATGATTAATTAGTTTACTAGAATTCCAACTGGGTAGTATAAAATCGTAATTGGTTCTGTTTAGCCTTCATTCCAAAATGATTGCAGATTTTTCTTATTGATAAATTCTGAAAAAATATATAAAAGTTATACTCATTCATTCAGAGGTTACTGTAATAATATTATGAAGGTTTCTGATTAATCTAATAATTCTGTTCAGTATTATTTCTCTGCACACTCAAAAAAGAAAGTAATTTGTCCATTCATAATTTGCTTTTTCTTGTTACTATTTACTTTACTTTTATTCAAGAGCAGAAATAGAAAATCCAGTTATTGCACAGCCCGGAATAGTGAGAGTCAGAACATCAAAACATGAAGATAGCAAGCTTATATACATCCAATGATCTTGCCTTTATAATCCCTGGAGACCTGCTATTGGGATGTGCCCCATTTACCAACCATACTGAATAGATATAGGATTGGGTCCTCCTCCTGGCATCTACCAGCCAGACGCACTCACACATGCTTTCTCAAGTACATGCACATACGCAGTATGAAAATAAAGGTAATATATGGAACCATACACTCTCCTAGCATTTTTGCATTTTTGGTCCCACTCCTTTCACTCCCTGTCCATGTATACCATGTCAGTAGACCCTTACCCTTCCACCTCTTGAAATGTGTGTCTCTGTTTTATCATCTGCCTTATGCACTTTGCATGCATCCTCCATTTTGCTTTTTTTATTCTTCTCACTGATGGGATTTTTCAAATCATCCTTTCATGATTCTTCCTTTCTCATTTTAAATCCTGGGGTGATAGCGTTAACCCAATCACCCTGTAAGCATTTCCATGTTTATATTTAGTTTTCAGAAACTGAATGCTTCTAACGCTTTTACTTCATACATACAAGAGGAACCCACCCACAAAATATAATGTATTTTATTAAATTTGTTTAAGCAATGGGCTGCTAACTGTAGGTTTGAACTGATTAGATGCACAGCCCTATGTATCAATGTGAAGAGAGAAGGGGCACTTTTAATGTAACATACTCAAAGATTACGCTGATTCAGTTTTGCTTCTGCTATGAATTCTTGATGAAATAATATAATATATATTGTTTTAGTAGATAGTACAAACCAACAACTCAGTTTACTTATTTGTTTTGTTTGGTTATTTATATATTAATGTATTTGTTTGTCTGTCTATCTCTTGTTGACCGACTTAGTTCCACTAGGCCAATGGCCTCTTTTTGGGGGAGAGTCAAGATGGTATTTATACTGACTAGGGAACATTTAGCCTGGACATCAGGAAAATTCCCCTACTCTTTAAGTAGAGGGGTTCCAGAGCTCCTTCTTATGAGAGAATGGAGAAGAAAGAACAAGCCATGTTGGAGGACAGTGCATTGCAGACATGGGAGATAAGACTACAAGGGAGTGTATGCAGTCTGTGGGCAATGCAAAGGATACTATGCAGACCAAGGGGTGGAGCTCTTGGATGGTGGACTGGATATACAAACCCTAAAGGAGATGATGGTAGAAGGGATTCAAGTGAGACAAGTCTTATTTGTGGGCAAAGGCAGTAGAAGGGTGTATACAGGATGAAACGGTATGCTATATTGTCACTGGCCAGCAGAGAATAATGAAACTTGTCAGATGACAGGGATACACTCGTTTCACTACAGGCAGTAAGGTAGTGAAACAAAGCTATACCGCTCTACTGAAGGACACAGAAAAAAATTATAAAGAATGATTGCTGTAAAAATGCTGAAGTCTGATAATTTGCTTGAAAAAAATTACAGCATACTTAACAGGTATGACATCTGAGACAGGATGATAAACCACAGGGCATTAAAGCAGCTTCTGTCTGTCCCCTTATACATCTGGGAATGAGAACCTTTGTCAGTTAACTTTTGAAACATTTGAACTGCTAAACAGATTTATGCTTAAAGATGGAATAAAAAAGGATCAATTTTCTTTTGAATTTCTGTGTTTGAACCTGAAAGAGACACTGAAAGAGATGAAATATTGTTGCAGTTTAAAACAGACAATATTTCTGAATAGGAGCTTGTTAAACATTTTATGATTTGCGCAAATGCATTTACTTTGTAAAAAATTATACTGAAAGGTAATTATGGACAGGTCATGTGAGATATGGATGACTGAAGAAATTTTACGGAAAATTAAAGCATCTATCATGTTTTGTAATTATAGATGGGTTAGGCGAAAATGTGTGTTACTATGGTCAGCCCGTTTTTTTTGGTGATGAAATTGTGTAATTAATGAATGTAAATAAAAGAAGATGCAATTAATGTGGGGAACAGAGTCACGTTGCAAAAAAAAATAAATAAATTAATGTGCATTTGATGAGGTAAAAAGGGGCCCTGGTAGATGGATTTTGTGGAACCAGAGAAAAGTAATGACAGAGAAGCACATTTTGGAAACAGTTTACTAGAGAATGTAAATCATAATGAGAATACACAACTCGGAATAGGAGAAGATGACCAAGAAGGAGAAAGGCGAACTGAAGAAAAAGAAGTGGAATGTGCAGAGAACAACTTGGGGGAGAGCATGTAAAAACCTAATAAAAAAGAATTTTATGAAAAACAGGTTTCAGACTTTCCAAACTGAATGTGAAGAAGTAGAAGCTACCGAAGATCAAATTTCAGTAAGAGGCTACGTCAGACATAGGAAAAGGAAAAAGAAATTAATAGGTCAGCATGTTAAAAAAAGAAAATGGAATAATTTTTCAGTAATATCCTTAAACATTAATAATATAGTAACTGAGAAAAGATTTGCTGTGCTAGAGTGCTTAAAAATAAACACATGTATATGTTAGACATGAGAAGTGTTAAGGAAAAGTGAAGGGAATAGTTTTAAAAGATATGGAAAAGTAAAGTCCTGTAGGCGATAGGAATGGACAGGTGTTCAGGGATAGTATTTTTTTCTATTCCTCTTCTTTTTCATTTTCTTCTTTCAGAAAATTTTTTTAAACATCTTTATTAAATTATCACTTAACGCATAGGCAAACATACATTAACCGAAAAGAAAACAATCCATGTTAACATTTTTTCCATTTAAATACAATATAGATCACAAATCTTCTCTTGCTTTGTAACTATCATCAGTCCAACATTACATAGATTGCTGAATTCCTGCCATTCCTTAAACCTCACTCCTCCTGCTGAACATTATTATGCATGTATTATTCCCACAATTTCCATTTAATTCAATATAATTTGCTCCTTCCCTATTCTAAGGATCCCTCTTCCAGTTCTTTTGCCTCTTTTATAATATTCAATATCATAAATAAAGTTGGTATAGATATTGATTTCCATTTTCTAGTAATTGCTACACTACAGGCAATAAGATAGTTAAACTTAACAAGGCCTTACTATGTCTAGGCAATTTAAATCCTGTATCCGAACTCAAAAGAATAATTCCTTTACTTGCAGCCATTTGCTCACCCAATATTTCTGACAGAGTACTCTGCAGGGAATTTTTTAAAATCTGCCAACTCATTACATTTCCAAAACATGTTCCCACTTTCCTCTTTTTTTCTCCATCATACCTCCAACATTTGCTGTCTACCTGAGGAAAAATTCTTTGAAGTCTGCTTGGTGTATAAAATATCTATGCAAGCACTTCCAACCAAAGATCCTAAACCTGGACTTGGTTGCATACTTGGGAGCCATACATATGTCTTCCAATTGCTTTCTTGTTAATTGCTTTTCCAGTCTCTCTACACAATCTTTTCTACCTGCCTGTGATTGATTCCTATAGCTATCATGCAATATTTTATATGCCCTACTAATTATCCCTTTTTTACCAGCTACTTCTGTTACAGATTTAATTAAAATTCTGCCAGAGCAGGTCTTTTAATTAAAATTCCCCTATCCCTTTTACTTTGCCTGTACTCTGGGATTAAGACCTGGTAGGGAATGCAGTTTCTAGCCTGCAATCCAAATGTCTTCTTGGCCTCATCCCACTCTGTTACCTTTCCTGTTTGAGTTATTTGCTGCCTATATCTTGGTTCCTTTGCCGTATTTCTCTGGTAAATTCCAGACCCCCCCTCACCTATTTTCTGTACCCCTACTTGCAGTCATCCCTATTGGCAAAATCTCCTTTCTCCATTCTCATATTTGATTAGTTCTTAGAATACTTTCTGCTACTTTACGAATATAATATTCTGTATGGTTATTATTCTCTTTAAGGATCTGCATCCAAAATCCCACTCTCCCTCTTTTTCTTCAACTTCCCTCTTGTTTTATCATCATCCCTTTTCACTTTGAATTATAACTTTCTGCTTCTGTTATGCATGTAACTCTTAACCGTGTAATTCTAAAACATCCCTTCAAATCAGATAAACCTAAACCACCTTGTTCTATTGGAAGGACAAACTTATCCCACTTAAATTGTGTCCTCTTTCCCTCTCACATAAATTCTTTCAATTCTTTATTAATTATTGTCTACAACTTCTCCTCGGATATGCCTGACTCATATACAAGACTAAAGAAACTAAAAACATTTTTACTGCTTCCATCTTACAAGTCATATCCATAAATAAGAGTTTCTAGTTTATCAATTTTTGTATTATCTTTGGTTTAGTTTTTCCCCACGTATGCTTAGCTGCCATAACAGGAACATGTTTAATCCATACTCCTAAATACTTCATCTTTATCATGCCCCTATAAATATGGGTATTGCTAAACCAATTCATGTGTGGGTACATCATTTATGGTTATAGACTTTGTTTTATCTCCATTAATTTTATATACTGAAAAGACTTGAAACTATCTAAAAATGTTCCACAACACTGAGATGTCCTTTTCTGCATTTATCAGGTACAAAATAATATCGTGCAAATAAAGCCAACTTTCTTGATTATCATACAATTACATTATTGTATTTCTGGGTCCTTCATTTTCTCTAAATAAATATATAAATAAAATAAATATAAAGCAAATAACAAATGGGAAAGAGGACACCCCTGCCTGGTACCTCTCTTCAAACACAGCTTATCTGAGAGGAACTCTCCCACTTTAATCTTTGCCTCAGTTCCTTCATATATCTTTCTATTTAACCTTATTATTGTGTCAGGTAATGCAAACACTTCCAATGCCCTACTCATAAACTCCCAGCTTACTCTATCAAATGCTTTCTCTGCATCAAGACCCACCAATAACTGAGGTATTTTCTTAAATTCTGCTCCCATCTATCATCATTGTTATATTATTGCTGTCAAAGGTATGTATTTATTTATTTCAGTTTGATGACCGGGAAAGTCCACTGGGCTAAAAATAAAAAGAGCCCATTTTCAGTGGAGGCCTGGGGAGAAAAGCTCCAGTAACAATGACAAACATATTAGCATATAGACATACAAAGCAAAGAAGTAATACAGCTTTATGCAGCATTCTACAGTAAAAAAAATCTACATTCTACAATAATAAAATCTAGCAACTGTACAATCTAAGAGTCATTAACAGTGAATTACAATTGAAATTTTGCATTCCACAATAATCTAGCAACAGTACAGTCTAAGGGTCATTTACAGTGAATTACAATTGAGGACAATAAATTGTTGGAAATAAACTATTAACAAAATTTGGAGGTTAAATAGAAGTAGGAGGGCAAATTATGTGAGTGCAGAGATGCTGCATAGTTATAAGGTGGGGTTAGATATAGGAGGGTCCTATGTGGTGAAGGAGCAAGTGCATTCCCACTTTGAAGATGGATAGAAATGGAAGAGAGATTTAAAGTTAGAGTGGTTATGAGTATTTCTAAGGAGGTAGGAAGTGAGTTCCATAGTTTAGCTAAGGAGCAGGATAGCAGAGAGTATCCAGGTGGCCGTAAAGGTTTGTACATTTTGAGCAGGTTCTGATTTTCTGACCTAAGTGAGTGATTAGGAATATAGGGAGTTAAGGATGTGGAGAGAGAGAGGGACAGGAGGATGGGTTAAATATGAGCTTACGGGCAGTGGTTAGTTTAAGGAGGTTCAGATAGTTGGGAAGCTCATGCCATTGCAATGAGTGGAGAGAGATGCAGTGATGGGATGAGTTCCTAGAGTTGGTGGTGAATTTGCAGATTTTTTTATAGCAGGCTTCTAGGGAGGGGAGAAGGTATGTGGAGGCAAGGGTCTTTCTGGTGGAGGGGGGTAAGATAACTGTTATGCCTATATAGGAGTCCTAATGTTTGGGGGTTTTTTATGTTAGTTTGAATGTGGATATCGAATTTTAGATGTTCGTCAATAATGACGCCGAGCAGTTTGGTGTAAGGGACAATTTCACTGGGGTGTTATTCTGGTTTATGATCTTGAAGGAGTTTTTATCAATGGGGGAATGTTTATATGGGGAAAAATCATTAATATGGTTTTATTGGTGTTAAGGGCTAGGGGGTTGTTTTGCATCCAGGTTTCAGTATTTGAGAAAGCTGACTGCATTATCTCCAGAAGGTTGGAAGGGGTGCCAGCTGAGCAGATGATTGTTAAATCATCTGCGTACTGGATTAGTGTAGAATTGGAGATGGAGTGGTGAAAGTTGTTGACGAATATATTGAAAAGTAAGGGGCCAAGGACAGAACCTTGGGGTACCCCTGTTGGGGTGTATAGAAAGGAAGAGGTGGAATGTTTTCATTTAACAGCTTGTTGTCTTTTGGAGAGGTAGCTGGTGAACCAAGCTATGGTGGAAGGGCAGAGATTGAGGGAGGAGAGTTGTGATAGGAGTATAGGGTGGGAGATGGTGTTGAAGGCTTTCGAAAGGTCTAAAGAAATGGTTGTTACAATTTTGCCAGAGTCATGAGCATGGTTAATGATCCTGAGGAAGGAGAAGAGACCGGCGATGGCACTGTGGCCAGGATGGAATCCATGATGTGTGTAGGTTAGGAGGTTATTTTGTGTTAGATAACACGTCAGTTGTGAGTGAGTATATTTTTCCAGGATTTTTGAGAGTGGGGAAAGTATGGCAAAAGGGACAGAAATTAGTGGTGTCAGTGTTTTTGCTGCCTTTATGGAGTGGCATGATGAATGCTTGTCTCCAAAGTGAGGGAACATAAGATTCTTGGATGGACATATTTATTATGATGGAGATAGGGAAGGCTATGCTGTTGGCAGATAGTTTGAGGAAGGATGCAGGTAAATTATCTGGTGTGATGGAGCATGGTTTCAGTCAGAGAAGGAATTTTTTATTATGTGTGTGGGCACAGGATTGAGGCTTGAGGAAGGGGTATGTGTTTTGAAATCAGAGGGGAAGGTATGGCGGTATTGGAGGGGAGCTGGGAAAGCTGGCAGTAAGTTTGGCTATGCATTCCACAAAGAAAGTGTTAAACAGAGAGGCTGCTTTTTTACTGCCAGGGTGAAGGAGGGAGGAGATATTATTCCAGAATTTTCTATGTTTGTTAGTATATTTAGATTGAAGTTTAGAGTAATATGTTTTGCAGTCTCTGGTTATTAGTTTATTTTATGGAGCTGTGGAGTTGTTTAAATTGCTTCCCCACCACAAAACCAAACTAAGCCATATCTATTAGTCTGGCAAACCTTCACCATTCTTTTAGCTAGTATAGACATACTATTAAAGCCAGCTTCATTAAAGCCTACACTAAGTGTACATGATATCAATTCAATAAAATTCGTATCACATTATTTTGTGCTTTCTTGTCACTCAGAAAGATTACAGTAAGTGTACATGCAGTCTACACTTTGTGGTAACCTTTATGAATCCCTGTCCATATTTAAAGCTGCAAGAATATCAGTAGGAAAACTAAATTAGGAGGAAGAAGGTGTGCATCATGTCTGTGTTATCTGTTCACTCAGAACAGTGTACACTTAAGTGTAGGCTTTACTGAATCTGGCTCTAACATTTGTAATCATGTTTTAAAACTGAAATGGTTCTATATGAAGCTTGGTCTTAAGGGTCTTTGCCAGCTTTAGGTAACCCAGCCACCAAGATGTTGGTGTTTCCCTCCTTTTAAAATACTGTTAAACAAAATCCAGATCTTTATCACTTTTTAACTCCTAATTTCCAAACTTCCCCAAGAATACCATCTGTTACTGCAGACTTTCCTGAAGATTGATTATACATCACTGTTTTTATCTCATCACCTCCTATCTTAAATGTTAGTTGGTGAGCCTTGTTTACCTCTAACTTTGCAATAATTGAGTCCTCCATAAATATTTCCATTTGTACTCTTTCTTAATTTCCACATTTCTCTGCTTTATACAAATTTTCATAAAATTTCCAGAATAACTCTAAAGGGTCTACTTCAATCCTTCAATCCTTTTCCAAGAGTTCCTTATATTCCTTTAAGAGAGACTGTGAGGCTGAGATTAGAGATGCATTGTCAAGGCCTTCTAAAATGATTTTTAGAATTTAAATACTAAAGAAATGAAAACGTTGTATAAGCAGACATCCATGTCAGAAGTCTGCTTTATGAAGGCAGCCAAGAGGATAGTGTTGTGGTAAAGGATTCTAATGATTATATAGCTGCTATGTCTGATTTATTGAATGATTGTAATAGTTACAAAAATACAGAAGTTTTGGGGCTTTGAGGCTTAAATGATTGATATTATTTTATTGGACCTTTTAGCAACAGGGCACATTGATAAATCCTAGGTTGCCTAATCATTTAGGAATGTCCAAATTACACTAAGATAATTTGAAAACACCTTTCAGGCCCACTCAAAAAGTGAACCATTACTTTTGCTTTTACAATTTGGCAAATCTTTTATTAAAGATTCAAGGGGCTTGTTTAGTAAATTGTATCACACAGTGTTGCTTCACTGCCTGAATATGGTTTATTTAAAAATATTTACATTACTGCACTTTGCATATGTATTCCCTAATATGATGGTATTAGTATAGTTACAGACTTCTTAAAAGTTCTAGGTTCTTTTTTCCAGAAGTGAAAATTCAGTTATATGTTTCTTATTGCAGTATAGGTTCATAGGTGGGTACTAGGCTATCTGCCCAAAGGCTTTTATAAGCCTAGCCAGAATGTGTTGGCTTTTGCTGCCCCCTTAGATTGGTTCCCTGTGCCTCTGTCCAGTAGAGCCACTGAAGTGATCCCCAAGGTAAAATTTCTGTTTCCCATCCACTCGTCAAGATTTCTTTTGAAAAGTGTTAGCGAGGAGCTCTGCTTAATGTAGATTGGGATCTTGTTCCAAAGTGTGGGAAGTCTCTGGGACAGGAATCTATCCCTCCAGCACATCCTATTTATTGTTGTGGTGAGGTTTAGATCCCTAGAGCTTGTGGCTCACGGGAACAAGGTTTTCTTTAGGTGGAGCATGTCCATCAATTCTGGGTTGGACATGGCCTTGTATGTCAGGCAGAGATCACCTCTGAGTAGGCGGTATGCAACCGAGGACAACTGGAGTTTCTTCAGTCAAGCTGCATAGGGCATCTGTTTGAGATCATTGATCCTCTTGGTGAGGTACTTCTGTGGTCTTTCCAGCTGTTGCAGGTGTCTTCTGAAGTACATCCCAAATGGGGCATTGTACTCTATGATGGGTCTGATGAGTGATGAGTAGAGGGGAACAATGACCTCTTTTGATCTGGATGCAAACCTTTTTGTGATTAGGTGGGCTACGTAGAAGGATTTTCTAACCACTTTGGCAATGTGATTATCAAAGGTGAGATTACTATTTACTTGGGTTCCCAGATCCGTCTTCCATATTTAGGGGACTACCACCTATGTGGTAGTTTGTGGGTACTTTGTTTTTTCCAAAGGGGATGACTATGCACTTTTTGGCATTTAGCTTGAGGCCATGATTTTGACACCAGGTATCCATCTCAGTGAGACCCTTTTGGAGGATGTCTGTGTCAGCCGGAGAGTCAATTATAGCCCCTAGTTTGCAGTCGTCTGTGAACTTGGTCAGCCATAGTCCTCCTGTGCTTGCCTGTACCTCTGAGAAGTATATGCCAAACAGGAGGTGTCCTATGACTGAGCCCTGGGGAATGCCACTTGTAAACAGTTTAGAGTCTGACCTAGCTCCCGCAACTCTTACCATGTGGGTTCTGTCCGTGAGCCAGTTGGCAACCCATCTTGTGATGTAGGGGTTTATGTTCAGGCTGGTGAGCTTGTCTATAATACCAGAATGGGGAATGGTGTCAGAGGCCTTAGCGAGGTCTAGGTAGGCTGTGTGTACCACCTTTCCCTCGTCTATAGCCTTGGTAACTGTCTCAAAGATGTCCACCAGGTTTAGGAGGCATAAAGGCATGATCTGCCCTTAACAAAGCCAAACTGGGTAGGGTCCAGTGTTTGGAGGTTCCGAATGTCTCTGTTAATGATGATGCGCTCCATAGCCTTGCAGACCAAGCTAGTCAGGCTTATAGGGCGATAGTTCCCAGGGTCTGTTGTGGCTCCACCTTTGTGGAGTGGAATAACCATTGCTGTGCACCACTCTATGGGTATGTAGCCTGTGGAGAGGCTGAGTTTGAACTGTGTGTTTAGGTGAGGGGTTAGTTCATCTTTGAGCTCGTGTAGAACGCAGCCTGGAACACCGTCCGGTCCCATTGATGCTGTGTTTTTGGCTTTGGAGAGGGCTGTTTTAACCTGATTATCGGTGATTTCAGGGACTCTACATTCTTCTGGTATGGTTAAGGGCCCTTTTGGGGGTGAGAGGGGGGTGAAGTTTGCGCTGAACCTGTCTGCCAGGATGTTGGCAATATCGGTCGGTTCAGTGTATTTTCTGCCATTCTGCACTAACTCTGAGCAGATCTGAGCATTGCCACTTAGATTCTTGATATAGCTAAAGAATGCCTTATGGTTATCTTTGGACTCCTTGGCAATTTTTCTTTCAAAGCTCACCTTGGATGATTTTATGAGGGATCGTAGTTTCTTGCTGAAACTGATCAGGGATGTCTTCCCTTCTTGGGATTTTACTCTTTTCTGTACTGGGATGTCTTCCCTTCTTGGGATTTTACTCTTTTCTGTACTAATTTCCTCCTTCTATTGTATAGCTTGCTTATGGCAGGAGTCCACCAGACTGGTTTCCTTTTCTTGGAGGAGTGAGTCTTGGTTTTGCTTGGGATGGCACAATCCATGCATTCTTGTAGCTGCCCATAGAATGCATTAGTAAAGGATTTTGTAGCTTGGACAGTGTTATCCTTCAGCATGGGGGCTTTGAAACTTTCCACCTCGGTCTTAAGTAATGTGAAGTTTGCTTTTGAAAAGTTTTTCAAGGTGGTTTTGTTGTCCAGGGGTGGGAACGGAATATGGATGTCCAAAGTGATTTGTTTATGGTCAGATCTAACCAGCGAGGGGTTGACCTCTGGTGTGGAACACCGGTCGCCCATGTTGGTGATGACCAGGTCCAATATGTTGTCACATCTGGTGGGAGTGTTGACCAGTTGAACCAGGGTGTTTGAGTTTATAAATTCTAGGAAAAGTTGGGCAAGGGAGTTAGTACTTGAGTAGTTCTCCCAGTTAATGTTTGGGTAATTGAAATCACCCAATATTTGGGTGTTTGGTAGGACCTTTATGTTTCCCAGTGTTTCCAGAAATGCGGAATGGGGGTCCTGGGACATGGTGGGTGATCTGTAGCAAGCTACAATTTGAATTGCAGTTTTGGCCATTGTTAGTTGCACATGAATGATCTCTGAAGCATCGTGCTGTGCCACTAACCTGGAGGTGTGGGTATCCTTGATGAATATGGATACGCCCCCACCTTTTGTATTTCAGTTTGGGTTCTGTGGCTGTATTGGAGGTTGATTTGCAAAACAACTACTTTGTAATTGACAGTTAAGTTTTTAAGCAAAAAAAAGTGCATCCCTGGGAGTAGCAATGACCAAGCCTATGGTTTTAAATGAGCAGGAGGCATGATTTTTATACAACTTAGATTTATTTTCGCATGTCTGATTTACAGTCTTTTAATTAATAGCCTCTTTCTTACATGGGGTGGTTTTCTACAAGGTTTTTTAGTTACATATAAGTTTAATCAAACTACTTTGTTTTGCCTTTTACAACTAGTAGTCATATCTCTAACATTTTATGTTTGGATGTGGCCTTTTCTTTTAATTCTGATTTAAATGTTTTAATTCAAAAGTGCACAGAAAGTTCACATTTGTAAACTTGTATCTGTATTAGTTGGCATCCTTTTTATAAGAACAATCTGTTTAAAGAACAAGATGTTAAGACTTTCTAAGCTGACTTCAGATGACAATATTGTTTTATATGAATCTGGCTTTTTAAGAAGCCTTTTTTGGACAGAGGATATACTACTCGATTTATTAATTCTGTCATGGATTAGGTTATTTTCTATAAGCATATGGAGATATAATGTGATAGATGGTGGGGTTCAATAAACTGTATAGTCGATACTCCCAAAGCATTTGGATTGACTTGCTCAGCTGATTTATTTTCTATTTTAAGATACTTACAGAAAAATGGAAGAAAATACTTTATAATGTAGAGTTAGTGAGAGTTGCAGGTATATGATATATATCTTTGTGGCATTTATAGCCAGTGTAAATTCAACATCTCTTCATTCTTAAACATAAGACTAGTATAGCAAAAATGTTGAATTGTAGACTTAACTACAGTTCGAAAAGATGTTATTAAATGACATGCATTAGCTGTGACAGTATATATATTGGCAAGACAGGTAGGAACCTGTTGTAGTGCATGAATAATAATCTATATGTGATTTATACTAAAAACATTAACAACACTTTTGATGAGCACGTCAATAAGTAAAATTTACAATATGTTTGTTTTCTATGTGGTGGAATGAGTGATCAATTAAATTTTACAGGCCATGATTTTGACGGTCATTAAGAAGCATGTGAACTCATGCCAACCACCCATCTAATATTACTAACTACATCTGTAGTAAGCAATTACTTAGCTTAGACCCTTATAATAATATTGTAATAATTTTGATGGGCTCCTTACTCAGTACTTGGTATTAGTTTAACAATCTAATATATACATTTTCGCAAGAGTTGTTTCTGACTGCTCAAGTTTATTCTATGTTCTGGCAATATTATACAAACCTCATCATATTATATTTGCAACTCCGTATCACTGTTACAGCTCAGGCTTTCTTTGTGCACATTGTCTTTAAATGTTTATTAATATGAATGTTTGGATATGACTAGTTAATTAAGTTAGTCATGTGCATCAGGCCCTTTAATTAAAATGTGTAATCAGTTTGTATCTTTCTTCTAAAGAAGCCTCTTTCTAATTTTGGAATGAAATCAATCCAGATATTAAAGTGTTTGCTGTTTTCCTTGAGGTGTGCTTATTTTATTAATCCTTTATAAATCACTATATCTCAGTGAAAACTAGGAATTTTTACAGAAATATTACAGAAACATCTTATTTCAGTAAGTGGCTTCTTTGGTAAAATATAGCCAGTGAAAGTCAGTCTGAAGTCCAGTGAGTTATCTTTCCTTGAATAATGTTAAATGCTTCATTTCCCAGGGAGTCCACCAATTACTATGTTTTACTCTCCTTTGTTATCCATGCTAAATGTTCTTCCTTTTACTTTTCTTTTTCACTCTGCCAAAGTCCTTTACAACTAGTGCTGATTTAAGTATTCCCTGTTTTATTACATATTATTTTTTGTCACCAACAGCAAAGTTGCTTAAATCAAGTAATACTAAGCTAGCCTCTGATAAAATGCATTAGTGATTGGTGACTCGTTGATTAGGCCACACAGATTCCTGACTCACCAAGCTGGTCAAGGATAAAGTTACTCTCTACCGCCTTTCAGGTATCAGGATCACAGACATTACAAATGCCCTCAGGCTCCATTCCAGAGACGTTGTGGTTGCCCATGTGGAACTAAATGATCCGGGGTACAAAACCCTGAGGGATATGCAGAGACACATTATAGAACTCTCTGGGCTTGTGACTTATGCAGGTAAGACTATGATCCTGAAAAGAATCTTTCCTTCACCATGAATGCCACCTAGGTATAAAGAGAAGGCAATTGGCTTTAATAATTGGCTTACTAGTTGAAGTCATTACAGGGGGATCCAGTATGTTCCAGCCTGGAACAAGGCAATAGATAGTCCTATTTGTTTTACAAAGTATGATTTGCATTTAACATTCAAGGGTTTCCGCATATTGATAAAAGTATTTCCTGCCTCCATATTGCCTTTTTAGGCAAAGTCCATCTAATGGGCATACCAACTTAGTGAATTCACCAAAATTTAAATTGGATTATATTAAGGTAGCTCTTCACAATGCCAGGAGTCTCAGTAACAATGTGCCTGATCTTGAGGCACTCCTGCAGATGGAACAGGTCGATGTATGTGTAGTTGCAGTAACTTGGTTTTAAATGTAAAAAAATGCACTCCCTTCATAACAGGGTTTTATGCCTATCATACTTACAGGCCTGGTGAAACTTGCAGTGGATGTTTCCATATTTGTCAACAACCACATCTCCTGTAGACTAATCCCCAGAGATCCAAAAACTGAGCTTCTAGAACTTTGGGTTTGAGAAGTAAAGACATGCTACCAACCTATAACATGCTACAGAGCCCTCGCCATATTGCAGATGATCATGTTAGATTCCGAAAAATTCTAGAGAAATTCCTATAAGCAATAACTCCATAATCTTAGGTGTCTTCAATCACCTAGCCATTGACTGGAACACCTATATCTCTAATGCAGGGTAGGCTGAACAATTTGTGGATATGGTAAATAAGAATGTCCTGGATCAAATAGTTGTTGAACCCACTAGAGGCCAAAATATTCTGGACATAATCCTCAATAATATTGCCTCCACCCATTCTACTCCCTTAGTATCTCCTTCTTCATTTAAGTCAAACCATCAGCTTGTGACATTTATTCTTAGATCCACCATGCCTCCTGCCAACAATATGTACATATTTAAGGATTTCAAAAGGGCAGACTTTATAGAATGGTATGTTGAAATTTCCAGTTTTACCCATGACATCACTACCAGCTTGTGACATTTATTCTCAGATCCACCATGTCCACTGCCAACAATATGTACATATTTAAGGATTTCAAAAGGGCAAACTTTATAGAATTATATGTTGAAATTTCCATTTTTACCCATGACATTGCTACCACTGACCCTGTCACAGTGGCCAATTTCACTTAAGACTTCTTTGCCAGTATGGACAGTGTATATATCTAGCAGTCCCACCTACAGCCAAATGCAATAAGATATTTAAAGACAAACCTCTTGAGGGTCAACTGACATAAACACATTTTATAACAAGAAAAAGCAGTCCTTAAACTGTACATTAAGGCTAACAATCTACAAATTGAGGGTGGTATAAAAATATCTCAAAGAAAAAAATCAAAAACACTATAAGGACCAGTAAAGCAAATTATAGTACAGGGTGTAATGAATTCTAGAATGAGTGACCCTTACACTGTTGTTTAAAACCAAAACACTTCCTCCATGGGTCCTGACAAAATATCTTTACATTTATTAACCAGCATCAAACAGAGTCTCACTAAACATCTCTTTAAAATGTTTAATCTAAGCTTAGCCACAGGCATTGTTCCTGACTCCTGCCATACTGCTCAGTGATGTCCCTCTATACGGGTGGCCCTACCACGGACCCTAAGAATTACAGACCACTCAGCCTTAAAGGTCTGATCCATAAAGCTATAGAATGCATCATATCCAGTTCAACAGTCTCAGTAATAATGATACCCAGAACCTCATTAGGCTTGACTGCCAACAATGTGGCTTCATCAACAAAAGATTATGGCTGTTGAACATTATTATTATTTTTAGAGGGACAAGCAAGCTGAAGACAGTGGCCATGCTGTTTATACAACTTATCTCAATCTGTCAAAAAAATTGCTATCATGCTTCATGCTGGAATTATAGGAAAACTGTCATCCTTAAACATAAATCCAAAAACAGATAGCCAGCTGGCTGAAAGAGAGATTACACAGAGTTTGTGAGGTAAGTGTCTCTTCATCTCATGCTATGGTAACCAATAGAGTCCACAAGGGATCCATACCAGGTCCTCTCCTGTTTGGCATCTAGTTCTCTGATCTCAAAAACTGATAACCAGGAAAGGTGCTTAACCAGATTTGCAGATGACTGTAAACTGACTGTAACTGTCAAAAAAACTTGGATATCTTTTCTTTATATAAAGAGCTTAGCCTAGTGAATACCTGATGTGTGGGTAATGAACTTATACTGAACACAAACAAGTAGTATTGTTTATTTTGGTAAACAGAAATTACCCACATCATACTATAGAGGTAACACACTGTTACTAAATAAAAAAGTAGTTAAGGACCTTGACACTTGGATTGATAGTTCTCTCTACTTTCATCATCATGTGCCAGTTGTAGTCAGGAAATCCTTCTACTTAGCACAACTTAAAGCCTAAATGTATTTAATGTAAATCCAGATATGATGTCATTCCCCTGTACTCAGCATTGATCAGACCCATTATAGAATATATTGCTCCCTTTGGTATAGTCCTCACTCTATATATCAACAAAATAAAAAAAACCTGGAGATTCCTAACTAAAAAGAGCGCTGGTCTTAAGGGCCTTGGTTTCCAGGAAAGACGTGAAGCCCTGTCCCCGTACTCTGTGTCTTATAGACTCCTGAGGGAGTGATCTGTGCCTCACTTACACCACCATTAGAGACCAGATGCTCCTTAGATTCATCACCCAGCACCTCCCCTTTTTTGGAATAAATTTCTTCTGTTGGTTAAGTAATGCAACTCAATATCTTCCTTCGAACATATCTTGGATGACTGAATGGATACTCTTAAATTTACCCCAGGATTAACTATCCTCTCCTTCCTTCAGAAAGGAGGTAAAGCCTGAAGGTAGGTATTGACAACACGTATGTGGTCATAGATTGCCTTGCCACTCCAAGGAATCCTATGAACGAAGCATGTCTGCTTAGATTTATTGGATGCATATAACTTTCTACTGTTATTTTATAATCTGTTTGTACCTTTATAGTGTAAAGCTGTCCAGGTCTATTGTCTTTAGTTTTATCTTACAATTGTCATAGTAGCTGTATGTTTGCTGCTTTGTGATCACTTTATGTCCATGTGGAATATTTGTAAAGGGTAGGCCACCTAAATGTTCATCCAAGATATCACATCAATAAACATAGCAAACACTACATAATGACAGAAATGTTCCTTATGATTTTACAGCACTACAGTTCTTTGGAAGGACAACTGCCTTCGATATGTTATAGCACTGCAGTTGGCAATCTGCATCCATATACCAATTATTCATTTAGAACTCGCTGTGCTACTGCCAAGCATTTTTGGAAATGGAGTGCCTGGAGTGAAAAAGAAAGTCTAGTAACAGATCAAATGGGTAAGTTCAGATAAAATATTTAGTAAAAATAAAAGATTTACACAGTACAGTTGCTGACCGTTATACTCTGGAACATTTGTATGCACATAATGGTTTACTAGGAGACTGACACTTAGTTTATTTTGCCAGAAAAGGGTACATATTAAAGTGTAGCGTACTGAGAAGGAATACATCAACCTGTATGCACCTTTGGGTCTACTTCAGAAACCCGAAGACTCACTTACCCGACTTCCAAAATGCTGAGATGAAAAGGCTGATGACCACACAACACCAACATCCCAAAACACTGACTTTCCACTCCAGGTAAGTAACCACTTGGTCATCATGACAAAAAAAGTAAAACCAAAAAAAAACAAACTCACCTATGTGGGGGGCTTCGTCCCCCACACCCCCCTAACTAAATATACCAACTCTGAGCTTGCACTACCTTGGGGGGTAAGGGGCAAAGTTCAACAGGATGGCTAAGTGATTACTTACCTGGAGTGGAAAGTCTGTGTTCCAGGACATTGGTGTTGTGCGGTCATCAGCCTTTTCGTCTCAGCATTTTGGAAGTCAGGTAAGTGAGCGTTCAGGTTTCTGAAGGGAACCCACACCCTTTAGGTGCAGTCACGCACAGTCACAATTTGTACTGCACCTTTTTGAAGACTGAAATTGCCACACTACAGGAGTACAATGCTGAGCAGACCCCATTAAAGAAATATAATTTTTTGTTTTGTCACATCACTAAGACATAAGATCATAGGTTCATAGGTAGGTACTAGGCTATCAGCCCTGGGGCCTATATAAGCCTAGCCAAAAAAGTTCCCTGGCTTTTGCCACCCAAGAAAGTTATTTTCCTGCACCCCTGTCTAGCAGAGTCACAGAAGTGATCCCTGGGGTGAATTTTCTATTTCCCATCCAATTGTCAAGATTTATTTTTAAAGAGAGCTAATGAGGAGCTTTGCTTGACATGAATGGATAGTCTGTTCCAGAGCATGGGAAGTCTCTAGGACAGGAATCTATCCCTCCAGCATGTTCTGTTTATTTTGGTGGCAAGGTTTAGGTCCCTGGAGCGTGTGACTTGGAGAGATTGGAGTTTCTTTAAGTGTAGCATGTCCAACAGATCTGGGTTTGACATGGCTTTGTATGTTAGGCAGAGGCTGCCTCTGAGTAGGCGATAAACAACAGAGTAGAGCTGGATTTTTTTGAGATGGTCTGTGTATGGCATCTGTTTGAGGCTGGTATTTCTGTGGCCTTTCTAGTTGTTGTAGATGTCTTGCAAGGTACATGCCAAACGGGGTGTTGTATTCTATAATGGGTCTGATGAGGGATGAGTAGAGAGGAACATGACCTCTTTTTTTCTGGAGGTGAAATATTTTTATATGTTTTTAGTAACCGTGGTCTGGAGCCTCCTTTGTTTTTTCTGCATTGTTATTTGTATAATGTACATTGCATCCCAGGCTGAACCTGTAGTTGATCATTGTTTGATCAATGTTCTACCCTGGTAAACACATTTAACTAAATAAAACTGCAAGTCCTGATACCTCAAAAACTAAGCTTCAATAAAAAAAAATGGTGACTTCAAAAACTCAGTGTCATATATTTAAAACATGCTTCGCAAGGGGTTTCACCCCATCTGGATTCATATCATGTGGGGCTGCTCCCACATCCCTTATTACTTATATGTACTAACTCCAAGATCTCTGTGCCTCACAGCAAGGGAAAGGGGAAATAATCTGCAGTGGTGCATTATTATAGCTTATATTTATTTATATATAAACATTAAATAGTTGCCTGGAATGTGGAAACCCTGAACCCTGGGCTTGATAATCCAAACCTGGTGGTATACCATGGTAATCCTAAATCCAAATAGCCTTACACCTAAACTCCTCCAGCAAAACACCACTCCAGAGTAGACAGAAGTATAAGATGAATAACGCCAGCTTGCAAAAACCCCAAATAGCTGGAATAAAGGCTTGACTCGCAGATAAAAGAAATAATTTATTACAGTTTCTTAGCACTTTTGCCTTCCACCTGAAGGCATCAGAGATAAAAACTCCAAGTTTCTATTCAAGTTAAAATACACCTTCTAATTAATACAAGACCAATCAGAAAACAGATGCAATTGTTGCAACAGATTATCTCAAGTTGTACTGTTAGCTGCCAGCAAACAAAATTACTAAAATTATATAGTTAAAAGTAAACAGAGACAAATACTTAAATACATTTAAACATTTCAAAACTACTCTTAAAAAAAAGTAAGATTACTATAATTTTTGGCTCTACTTCTGAGAATACAGTTCCAAGACAGTTTGTCATTAAGTCTTGTTTTTTTCATAGCATCTAAATGGATTTGCCAAAAAAGTTCTTTCTGCTCCAGCAGGAACTCACTGTTGCCACCTCTGTCAGTTATAAAAACTCTGTCAGTAATAAAAAATTTAAATATTTTATAAGTTGGGCATTCCAGGGTGTGTTTATACAGTGCATTAGAAAGTTTACATTTCTTATTCTCATATATTTGGTCCTTAAGTGTCCTGATAGTTTTACCTATATAAAATTCAGGACAGGAGATGCATGTTGCTAAGTACACAACCATCTATGTAGCACAATTACATATCCCTGGGCAAGTTAAAGTTTTGTCATAATTTTCAACTATAACACAGGGCTGTCATAGATAAATTTTCAATATTTGCAAAAACACATTTCAGCATTTTTGACTGACAAACCCTTTTTCTAGTAGCATTGTTGTTCCTTTCAAAATTTTGTTGAGATTATCACCCCAACTACAGTGGCGGATCCAGGAATTTGCAAGGGGGGGGGCGCAGTCTGGTTAGTTGACTACTACCGTGGAAGCAAGAAAGTCTACCTACCTTGACCTAGCCAAGGAATTTGATGTAATACCCCACTCTGGCATCACAAACAAACTCATGGAATTAGGCATAAACCCTTCGGTAACTCACTGGACAGCCAGCTGGCACACAGACAGGGCCCAGGAAGTAAGGATTGGACAGACCACCTCCACAATAAGGCCAGTAACCAGTGGAGTCCCACAGAGCTCTGTGCTGAGTCTGCTCTTCTTTGGCATTTATTTTTCAGAAGTGAAAGCCAATGTCAAGGGCCTCCGGCTTACCAAGTTTGTAAATTGCAAGCTACAAGCAATTGTAGAAGTCCCCCCCTTAAGATACTAACATCTTACAAGAAGGCAAATGACTGGTGCCAAAGCTATGGCTTATGAGAGACACTCTCTCATTGATAAAGTACCCCTAAAAGTAGACACAGTAGTCAGGGATTTGGGGACTCATGTAAATAGTAAAGTAATCTAGCTTTTGACCAACATATGTCAAAGGTGGTAAAAAAATTATTCTGTCACTCATTTTATAAGGGCTTGGCATCTAGACCATGCTACTGTACTCAGCCCTTATCACACCCATCATTGAGTATAATGCCCTCTTCCGTATGTACCTGTCCAGGCATACCCATCAACTGAAATGCCCACAGAGGTTCCTCACAAAAACAATGTATACTGGGTATAAACACAACACAATATCTTGTGCAGACTGCCTCAAAGCCCCCTCCTCTATAGTCTTATTTTCTACAACTGCTGACCGGCAATTTATGCCTGGCATACAAGGCACCCTTGGATCCCGGTCTAATGGACCTTTTGCATATCAACAAAAGGAACAACATCTGAACTACTAAATCTAAGGATTTCATGCTTGCAACTTAAATAGGACATGTTGGTGGGACAGGTATGCATCTCAGAAATCCCCACTCTGGAATAGGCATCACATCCATAAGAAGCAGAGCCCCTTCCTAACTGTATTCAAGCTCAACTTAGGCCAGTGGATGGGAAATCGGAAATTCATCCTCTGTATTACACCTATGTCTCAGATGGACAGAGATAGCCAATAAATCATGTCCCAACTAAAATACTCCCTTAAAGTAACCTCTATGGCAAATAACTTCTGAGATACATTTAGGTTGTACGGCCAGGCTTATATAGGCCTTAGTGGTCATTAGCCTAGTATACACCTATGGCACAATGTTCTCAGGGCTGGGTGTTAGGAAACAGGAACAAATGCAAGCCTGCATTACTATAGATACTCTGAAACCATATGGAAAGATGCCACATACTGAAAAATGTGATGACTGTGACCGCCTAGACAGCCACATTTCAGTGTGGCAGCATACAGAAAGTGCAATGCTAAAAAACACTCATATCAAGCAAAGAAAACAGTAGTAATCAACAAACATGAAACAGGCCATACTGGAAAAGAACGGGTACCCATCACAGCAGGAACTAGGATGAACTAGACAAAGTATAAATTGAGAAAAATGTAATTACTGCTACAGGATGAGCCCTCTTTGACAATATTACATCTATTTATAAAAAGAATGTAGCAGACAGTGCAGTTTACAAAAACAGCAATGAGAACAGAAGATGAAAGATATACATGCAGCACACACACAGGCTCAGCATGAACATGCCCAAGGAAACAAAAGGTTTAGTCAACTCAAAATATTGACTCAACAACTTTCAAGAAAAGGAAAAAAAAATGCCAAAGTACAAGTAGTGAACACTGCTGTAAAAGTAGGACAGACACATTCAGAAAAATTATCATGACAGATCTCTCAACAGCCTCTTGGCCATGGAAGCATTTTAAATGTGTAAAAATGTTCAAATGAATATGTGCAATGAAAAAAAAGCAACCACACACAATGATTCAGTCATGGTAATTTCATGGTAATTTACAAAGACATACAAGGTATACAGACAGTGTACTTCAGACTGCATCTTCGCAAATATTATTGACAGTGCATAATGCAATACCATATAATTAAACATCCTCACAACTGAATAAGATTTACACTGAAACTCATTAATTCTAATGGATGTAGCACATGATTGTGCACATTGTGTAACCCCCCAAACTTCTGTTAAGCACTCGCTTTTATCTAAATAAAACGTATACCTTGCCCTTTATGCTCTCAAAATGCACACACCACTTTCAGCTGCCATTCTGTAAAACCACGACAAAGGCTGTTTAAGACAAATATTCTTATCTCTATGCATGCTGTGTGCAGATCAAGACTAAGTATTAGACAGTTACAGAAATTCTGGACTGTAGTATTCTGTGTTTCTGACACATGCCCAGAGTACAGATAACTGGCTACATCCTTTGCACCTCCCCTCCAAAAGCCGTAGCTAAGTGTGCAAGTCTGGCACCATCATACTACCAAGCTGAAAGTAATTTACATAATGTAAACAAAGTTGTTACCCTCTATAGAACAAAGTATAATGTCCGCTCTCAACCACAGAACAAAACATCTTTTTTACAAATTTGTTTTTCATATTTTATAAACAATATTGCTGCATTTTTAAGTTCAATTTAAACCACAACTAGAAGACTCTGCATAATTGCAAGCTGTAGCAGTTCCAGAATGCAAGTTGTAGGTGTTTCAATAAACAGCAATCACATGAATTCATGCAAGATCCCCATAAAAAGGAGATGTGTAGTGTAGTGTAATAAAGTACTACCCTGTGTACTGCACGGTTGCCTCATCAGCTCCTTAAGTTTTGTCAAAAAGCAATCCAGCAGCCTATACTCATGAATGGGACTTTGTTATGATGAGATCTTAAGGCCAAGCACCCAATGTTATGATGAGATCTTAAGGCCAAGCACCCAATGATACAGTTACAGAATAATAAACTCCGTACGCCTCAAGTGTGTTTTTCCATAGACATGCACTAGTAGTTACTCCACAGCTTATGCATGCGACACACACTGGTTGTGGACAATTGAGGAATACAATCCAGTAAAGAGAAATTCATGAATTATGCAGGAGCTCATTATTCATTTGTACTCTGATGGCCTATGAGTGACTATTTTCAGTGCCACAGATAAACAGTACTGGAAATTTGAACTCATCAGATAATCTTAACGAACTTCAGAATAGACAGTTTTATAAACAGGTGTGTATGCCAGTCCTGTGAAGCTGTTCATCTACTAAAGCCGACACTGCTGTGTTGAGTGCATTTTGTCCTGGACAATTTACAAAGAGACATTACATATCTCTGTGCTACACCTAACACATACACCCCAAACTCATGTCAAAGTCACTGCCTTTGTCTGTAGGTCTGCTCTGCTGAACCACATTTAGTGAACTGAGGGTGCTCTGTTTCCTCATTCACCAACATGAAGGAACCCACTCTTTTCACATACCCATTTCTAAAGGACGGTGCTGTTATCTGTTGAGTGAAGTTTACATGCAGAACTGAAACTATATTTATTTACTTACTGAAATTTGATAACTGGTTAGGTGGACTGGTCATAGGAGCCTTTTCAGTTACAACTCTGGCCCACAGATGTAACAGCTGCTCACACATAAAAAATACAGAGACAAGAAGGCTTACAGTAGTATAATAGATTAACATTTAATAAGACATACTTCAGTAATTTGCTCCTTCTACTGACAGACTGATTTTTGGCGAGTCTAATCTTTTTTTTTTTTTTTTTTTTGCCTGACCATAACAGAAGCTGTAAGCCCAAAAAGAAAGTGGTGGAATCAAACAGGCCCAGAACAATAATAATATAAAATAAAAAGGCATTGCGGTTGGAGAGTAAAACACTTTAATATACAAATAATAAAAGATAAGCAAGCGCTTTCGAGGTTGCCCTCTTCTTCAGACTTTAATAAAACAAATTCACATTCGAAAGTTTAAATACAATTAACAACCAATAAAAACAGACATAAACTAATGGGGCAAACCTCTTTCTCAAAAGAGGTTTTAAAGAGACAGCACTATTCAGGCCAGGTGAAACATAAGCTTTAAAATCAACAATCCATCTTAGCTCAATATACTCTGTTTCATTACATAAATCTCCCTCTCTTTGACTCATTAATTTTCTGTAAAACCAAAAACTTAAAATTGTGATCCATACCACACAAATACATGCTTGGCCAGTGCATTTGTCCATTTATTGTTACGTATGTCAATCAGGTATTCCATAATTCCCTCCT
The DNA here is from genome assembly GCF_019279795.1 of Protopterus annectens. Taxonomy (NCBI): domain Eukaryota; kingdom Metazoa; phylum Chordata; order Ceratodontiformes; family Protopteridae; genus Protopterus; species Protopterus annectens. The sequence continues at coordinate 1,855,414,325 of NC_056725.1, read as the reverse complement.
TTAACATATGATTGGTCTTACCTATATAAAAACCACTGCACAAACTGCACTTAGCCATATATACTATGTTCTTAGTACAACAGTCTGCATAGAAGGAAAACTCTATTGGCTTAGACGACAACGGATGCATAACCATGCAAGTTTATCAGATACTACAACAAGCTTTGCAGGTCCTACAGGCATATGTCCCCTTACGCTGTGAAGTAAACCGTTCATTTGTTCTATTGTGCTTGTAACACAAGCGTTGCTTCAGGTTCCTCCTGTTCTTAAAACTGAATTTGGGGAGAGGCTCTATAACCTTACTAATTTGGGGATCTGTTAATAAAATAGGCCAGTTCTTTTTCACTATCTCACAAATTTTATTAACATCCCCAGAAAAAGTTAAACATAACCTATTCACCATCTCAGTACCTACTCTTCCATCATCCTGTACAGTCATAGGGGACTTATCAGAAAAGAAGGGTTTCGTTTTATTACAATCTAAAATTCACTTCCTTCATTGCATTGTCTATTTCTTCAGTTTTATAACCCCTATTCTTAAGATCTGTATACAGACCATCTAATGCCTCTTCCAACATTTTTCACATCAGTGTGCAATCTCATGCAATGAAGTACCTGGTTCTTTACAACATTTTTGGTAATATGCCTGTGATGCATACTAGAGCGATGAAGAATGTTGTTCCTCCTGCAACTTTTTCTAAATAGCATAGTAGATATATTACCAAACATATTCTTACTCACACTAATGTCCAAAAAATAAATCTTAGCTTGGTATAATGTAAAGAAAATGACAAGTAGGAAGTGGCATTCCCTAAGAACTGCACAAACCTCTCAAGCTCTACCTCATTGCTATGCCAAATGAAAAAGATGTCCTCCACAAAACATTTGTAAAAAGTGACATGTTGTTTAAGCATTTCACAGCAAAAGACCGACTCTTTTTCCCAGTTGGCCAGCACAATATTGGCGTATATGTTGGCACATGCTGTGTCCATGGCAACTCTTACTGTCTGGAGAAAATATTCATGTTCAAAAATAAATATGTTGTTCTCTGAAATCAAATCTACGAGGGCACAGATCGTATTGACCTTGGTTGTGGAGAACCTACTCTCTTTTGCTAAAAATTGTCTCACATTCTCAATTCCCTCATCATTTGGGATGACAGTGAACAAAGAGTTCACATCCAAGGTTACAAAAAATATATTTTGAATCTCAATATCATCCCTAGTACTGGAGCATACATAAAGCTGTTCCAAAAATTGTTTACTGTCCCTCAGCACATTCTCTGCAGAGTTACGCTTCTAAGCTGCTTTTCCACATATATAGACAAAGGCTCTGTGAGCCACCCCCTTCCAGATACAATAGGTCGGAGAGGGGGATTCAATGAATCTGTGGACTTTGGGCAGGCCATATATAACCGGTATGGTGGGATGTTGTACAGAAAAATATGTATACAAAGAGTAATCAATTTTGTCAGTCATTAATAAATCATATACATAAAAATTCAACCTATCCATAATGCCATTGGCCTGATATTTCTGTAACATGACAAACAGTATTGTCATAAAGCATCTCACGCATTTTACTAAAATAATCCATGGTATCAAAAATAAATATCCCACCACCTTTATCAGCAGGCCTGCTAACCAAATGCTCAGCCCTGGTCAATGCATCTAGTGCTTCACCTTCTTTAACTGTTAGATTATAAAAGCCAGTTCTTGATTTCTCATTTACTGATTTCCTCAGATCATCTTCACACATTTTTATAAATGCCTCCATTGCAGAAGAATTGTTAGGTACATAACAACTTGGTTTCTTAAAGTCATGTGCATTTAATGTGTCTGTACCCCCATTCACAAAAACAGTTTTAAGCATAATGCTTCTAGCAAACATATTTAATTCCAAGACCGTATCAACCAAGTTTAACTTACTAGCTGGAACAAATGATAGACCCTTATTTAATACAGAAACCTGTTCCTTAGTAAGTTCTACAGAAGTCAGATTGAAAACTAAGTCATTCACTTCCGATTGCGTGCACTCGGACCCTTGATGTAAGCCGAGGGGTTGGATTGTATCCTTCCCCTTCTCCTGCGGCTTCGAGATCTCCCCATCCATTTGACTTGCCTTATAGGAAAAAGCTTTCTCCAAAGAAACAGCCGAATGGCAAGTACTGTCTGAGCCTTGTTTAGTTGTTGTGCACATACTACTACTACTGTTAGCCACTGCTAGAACCTTATGTCCAACAACAGGCTCATTATTTAAAAGAGTCAAACTACTGTCTAAAACACAACCTGGTACAGGGGAATCAAACTCTTCATTAACGATGCTATTATTCTCAGTAGGCATATCTAGTGCACATACAGTCCTTGAATCATTATCAGCAGTAGAGCTCCTATCCATATCGGCATTTCTAACATCTGCATCATTTTCAGTACTTGCATCAGTAATAAGTCCATAATCGTTGTTCACATTCTGCCAGTTCTATCGGCTTACAAAGTAAACCTTGTCCTTTGGAGTTCAACACCACAGGAAAGTCATTGTTAAAATCCTGCAAATTCACTAATATGGCCGCTGAAGATGTTCTATCCAAATTACGACTCGTGTTGTGATTCAGTTCAACAGGTACATTGCTAGAAGCAGCTTTACCAGAGAAACGCCACATGCTAGAACGTCCGTTACCTTCACTGGTAGAATTACTCTATGATAAGGCCGTTAAGGGTGTTTTTTACAAAATTATGGCTAGTGTTGTGATTTAGTTCAATGGTAGTGGATTTTGCAAAAAGGATGGACATGGCTGTGGTGGATACATATTTTAACAAGAGGGAGGAGCATAGGGTGACATACAAGAGTGGAGGGAGATGCACACAGGTGGATTATATCCTATGCAGGAGGGCCAGTTTGAAGGAGATAGGAGACTGTAAAGTGGTGACGGGGGAAAGTGTAGTTAGGCAGCATAGAATGGTGGTCTGTAGAATGACACTGGTGATCAAGAAGAGGAGGAGGAGTGTGAGGGCAGCACCAAGGATCAAATGGTGGAAAATGAAAATGGGTGATTGTGAGATGGAGTTCAGGGAAGAGTTAATACGTTCACTGGGTGGCAGTGAAGTGTTACCGAATAGTTGGGTAACTACAGCAGAGCTAGTAAGGGAGGCTGCTAGAAAGGTGCTTGGTGTGACATCTGGACACAGGAAGGAGGACAAGGAGACCTGGTGGTGGAATGAGGAAGTACAGGAGAGTATACAGAGAAAGAGGTTGGCAAAGAAGAAGTGGGATTGTCAGACAGATGAAGAAAGTAGACAGGAGTATAAGTAGATGAGGTGCATGGTAAAGAGAGAGGTGGCTAAGGATAAGGTGTATAGAGTTGTATGAAAGGTTGGACACTAAGGAGGGAGAAAAGAACCTGTTCCGATTGGCTAGACAGGGGGACCGAGCTAGGAAAGATGTGCAGCGGGTAAGGGTGATAAAGGATAATGAGGAAAACATACTCACTAGAGAGAAGAATGTGTTGAACAGATGGAAAGAGCACTTTGAGGGGCTGATGAATGAAGAGAATGAGAGAGAGGGAAGGCTGGATGATGTGGGGATAGTGAATCAGGAAGTGCAATGGATTAGCAAGGCGGAAGTAAGGATAGCTATGAAGAGGATGAAGAATGGAAAGGCTGTTGGTCCAGATGACATACCTGTGGAAGCATGGAGGTGTTTAGGAGAAATGGCAGTGGAATTTTTAACCAGATTGTTTAATGAAATTTTGGAAAGTGAAAGGATGCCTGAGGAGTGGAGAAAAGTGTTTTGGTACTGATTTTTAAGAATAAGGGTGATGTGCAGAGCTGTAGTAACTACAGAGGGATAAAACTGATCAGTCACAGCATGAAATTATGGGAAAGTTGTGGAAGCTAGGTTAAGAAGGGAGGTGATGATTAGTGATCAGCAGTATGGTTTCATGCCAGGAAAGAGCACTACAGATACGATGTTTGCTCTGAGAGTGTTGATGGAGAAGTACAGAGAAGGTCAGAAGAAGGAGTTGCATTGTGTCTTTGTGGACTTAGAGAAAGCATATGACAGGGTGCCTAGAGAGGAGTTGTGGTATTGTATGAGGAAGTCGGGAGTTGCAGAGAAGTATGTAAGAGTGGTACAGGATATGTACAAGAGTAGTGCGACAGCGGTGAGATCTGCCGTGAGAGTGACAGATGTGTTTAAGGTGGAGGTGGGATTACATCAAGGATCAGCTCTGAGCCCTTTCTTATTTACACTGGTGATGGACAGGTTGACAGACAAGATCAGACAAGAGTCCCCGTGGACTATGATGTTTGCAGATGACATTGTGATATGTAGTGAGAGTAGGGAATAGGTTGAGGAGACCCTGGAGAGGTGGAGATATACTCTACAGAGGAGAGGAATGAAGGTCAGCCAGACTAAGATGGAATATATGTGTGAATGAAAGGGAGGATAGAGGAATGATGAGGATGCAGAGAGTAGAGTTGGTGAAGGTAGATGAGTTTAAATACTTGGGATCAACAGTTCAGAGTAATGGCGAGTGTGGAAGAGAGGTGAAGAAGAGAATACAGGCAGGGTGGAGTGGGTGGAGAAGAGTGTCAGGAGTGATTTGCGACAGATGAGTACCAGTAAGAGTGAAAGGGAAGGTCTACAAAAGGGTAGTGAGACCAGCTATGTTATATGGGTTGGAGACAGTGGCATTGACAAAAAGGCAGGAGTCAGAGCTGGATGTGGCAAAGTTAAAGATGTTAAGATTTGCACTGGGTGTGACGAGGGTAGACAGGATTAGGCATAAGTATATTAGAGGGTCAGCTCAGGTTGGACAGTTTGGAGACAAAGCCAGAGAGGTGAGATTGCATTGATTTGGACATGTGCTGAGGAGGGATGCTGGGTATATTGGGAAAAGGATGCTAAGGATGAAGCTGCCAGGTAAGAGGAAGGCCTAAGATAAGGTTTATGGATGTGGTTAGAGAGGACATGCAGATGGTTGGTGTGACAGAGCAAGATGCAGAGGACAGGAAGACATGGAAACAGGTGATCCACTGTGGTGACCCCTAACCGGGAAAAGCCAAAAGAAGAAGAAGTTGTGATTTAGTTCAACAGTTCCATTGCTCACAGCAGCATTACCAAAAGAACACCGCATACTAGCACGTACATTGTCTCCATTGACAGGGCTGCTCACAGCAGTCTGTTGCTTTGCCTCCAAAGAACTGCCAGGCAACCCAATTGGTCGAGCAGTTCTGGGCCACGAGAAGACATTGCCGTCATGAAAAATTGGCAAAATCTCTATGAAGTTTCTTCACTTTTTCAAGTTTTCTTTCACACAGTGAGGCATTAAGCAGCTGGTCATCCATAAACTGAGTGTATATTTCACCTTTAAAGGCACCAGTAAGGTGTAACGTTAGATCATGGATTTCTTTCGCTAAGAATTCTTCTTCTAATCAAAAGAATCCTATACGACACCAAACGTACATGCACAACGATTCCTGGATTTTGTAAACACAAACTCCCCAGACCAGACAGTCAATACACCAACTAGGGGTGCAACCATACTGGATCTGGTCCTCACTAATATGGGAGACTGCTGCACACCCCCTACAGTAATGCCTTCCCTGGTAAGGTCAGACGATAAAATGGTCTCCTTTGAAGTACAAATCACACCTGGACCCCCCCAGCTAAATCTGGAATACTCAGGAACTATTCTAAGGCTAACCTCCTGCTATTAAGTGAGAACCTGGCAAAATTTCAAGCCCCCATAAGCCCTGAGAACACTTCTGCCTATGCAGAACTGTTCACAGAAACCCTGTAAAAGCATGTTAATAGCTGCATAGAGGCAGCTGTACCCACCAGGAAGAAATACACAACTAACTCAAAAAACAAGCCACCATGGTGGAATCACAAACTAAATCGGCTGTATAACAGGAGGAAGAAAATCATGGCAAAAATTAGGAGGTGCAGCACCCAGCAAGATAAAAGCACTCATTAAACTAAAGAAACAACTCAGGGGACAAATAAAGTCTACCAAAGCCAAATTTGCCCTCCCAGGTCAAGGACAATCACAAAGCATTATTTAGCTATGTCCACAACCTCAAAGGCAATACACAATTTTGTAGAGCCCATTGTAAACTGAGCCAAAAGATATAGCAAACCTCCTGGCCAATAAATTCATCTCCAACTTTACTCCTCTCTCCCCTTCAACTTTCCCTCAGGAAATATCATCAAATACAACTCCTGATATTATCACTAGGGAACAGGTCCTTAATGCTCTTTATAAGACCAAGAACACTGCATCAATGGGCCAGACAATATCCCTGGATACTTTCTAAATAGCATGAAACATGACCTATCAGGGCCTCTGGAATTACTATTTAAATGTAGCCTCCAAACAGGCTTTGTGTCTCATGAATGGAAAAAGCCAACAATCATCCCTCTGCACAAAGTTGGGCCATCTACAGACCCTGAAAACTACAGTCCCATAAGTCTCACTAGTTTTACATGTAAAGCCGTGGAAAGAATTATCGTGGAGATGATCAATAGAGATATAGTAAATCTCCAGACACTGGACCCAACCCACTTTGGTTTCGTCAAGGGCAGATCATGCCTACTCAATCTGGTGGACTTCGAGAAGGTCACCAAAGCAATGGATGAGGGCAAAGTTGTTGACACTGCCTACCTTGACCTGGCCAAGGCATTTGACACAATACCCCACTCGGGTATTGTTGACAAACTCAAGAGGCTAGGTACAAACCCATATGTCACCCAGTGGATAGCCAACAGCCTCACAAACAGGACCAAGGAAGTTAGAATGGGGAGTCCACCTGTACAAAGAAGCCAGTCACAAGTGGAGTCCCTCAGTGATCAGTCCTTGGACCGCTACTTTTTGGCATTTACTTATCTGAATTCAAAACCAATATCAATGGTCTCCGACTGACTAAATTTGCAGATGATTGCAAATTAGGAGCCGTCATTGAATCTCACACTGACACAAATGTGCTCCAGGAGGGGCTGACACAAATGTGCTCCAGGAAGGGCTGACACAAATGTGCTCCAGGAAGGGCTGACACAAATGTGCTCCAGGAAGGGCTGACACAAATGTGCTCCAGGAGGGGCTGACACAAATGTGCTCCAGGAGGGGCTGACACAAATGTGCTCCAGGAGGGGCTGACACAAATAAACAACTGGTGTCAGAGCCATGGACTAAAACTAAATGCCAAGAAATGCATAACAGTATCCTTTAGGAAGTCATCCATCCCCGTTAACCATCATATTGACAACACACCCCTTAGAGTTGACCCATTAGTCAGGGACTTAAGGACACACAGATAGTAATCTATCCTTTGATCATCATGTGTCTATAGTGGTAAGGAAATCATTCTATTTTGTACAACTTATAAACAAAGGTATGGCATCCAAGTCCAAGAACGTCATTGTTTGGCATTCATCAGACCTATCATGGAGTACAATGCCCACTTTGGTATGTGCCTAACCAGGCATATCCAATAACTGGAATATCCCCTGAGGATCCTCGCTACAAGAATACAGGGTGCAAGTAATATGTCCTATGCATACCACCTCTAGGCCCTACACCTGCATTCTGTTCTACAGGCTTTTGAAGGGAGATCTATGCTTGGCATACAGGGCGTTGTCAGACCCTACCCTGATGGACCTCATGCATATCCATAAAACAAACAGCATCAGAATTACCCGTTCTAAAAACAAATCTTGTCTGTGATATAAATAGGACCTGCTGGATTGATATGTATCCCAAAGACTACCCAGTCTATGGAACAGGATTCTCAACCATGTGAAGCAGAGTTCCTCCTTAACCCAATTCAAATGCAACTTGGACAATTGGATGGGAAACCAGAAATTCATCCCTGGTTTGGCACCTATGTCTGTAATGGACAGAGGTAACCTGTAAATGGTTCATCTCCCAGGCACATGCTTACACTTATCAAGGTCATCAGAACTTGTCAGATTTGGGATGCATGGCTAGGCTTAAAAAGACTCTGGTGGTCGTTAGTCTAGTAAACAGCTATGAACCTGTAACTGCCACCCCATCATCTTCTCTCAAAATTTCCTTTTGCAGACTTACCCTTAGATCTACAACAGTTTTACACTACCTATACTAATAAATACACTAATCATGTTCTCTGTTCTAGGTGAAACATAACAAATGTATACACTAATCAAAAAGCACAGATCACCTTCTTCCGTTTAGTATTTATTTCCCCTTACCTTCTAGTATGTCGTCAAAAACTACACTTTGTACAACAACGCCTACATTCTACCTTACAATCCCACAAGAAACAAAACTTGTCCCCAATTATATTACAGCCAAGACCCTCTCAGCTATGTTACGGCTTCTTCTCGACCTATAATGCAATATCAGACCTGCATAAAACTAACCATCACTTCATTGGGACTGTCTACCAACTAAACAGTCTCACACCTTCGGTTCTTCAAACTCGTCAGATAGTATTAGTAATACATCACATTCTCATGCTAAAGTAACCTATGTTAGAAATAAATTTTAGTATAGGATTATTTAAGAAAAAAACTAAAATAAAATGCATGAATATTACAACGTAAATAGCCTAACATTTTCATTCCACATTGGGTACATTACATAAGCACGCCAAACGCAGCAGTCGCTCAACTGTACCGCTTCATTGGCTCCTTGAATGGTTCAATACAGTAAAAGAATTAGCAAATAATTACCTCAGTGCAGATCACTCCCTCACACTGGGCAAGCAGTTTCAAACTCGTTTGTCCAACTGTACTTATTTTAAAATTAAACTGTCTTCTGACTTCATCACAAGGTTAACCAAACTTTTACTCACAGCGATATCACAGTTGTCACATCAACGCGCCTAAATTACAACGGAGATGCGATTAGAGGATCGTAAAAACAAAATCTGACTGCAACCTCCAATCGCATCTCCAATGTATTAAGTAGGCGCACTAGTGACGGGATTCTTTGGGAAGAAAATATGCGCGTCCTGATTAAAAAAAAAAAAAAAGCAAGTTTAAAAAGGGTCCGGCGCGCGCCCCTGCGCCCATGCCTAAATCCGCCACTGAACTATAGGTTATCTTGGCTTGGGCTCCCAAGATTTGCTTAAGTTCTACTGTAAAAACTTTATTCCATGTGTCCTTAAGAGTTCTTTTAAGTGGTGGTGGTTATACTTGATTATCACGGTATCTATATTGTCTGTGGTATTGCTAGTGGTATCTAATGTCACTTGTGTTTCATCCCTCTGTCTGTTGGTGTTTACATTTAAAATGGGGGCATATTTGTCATGTCTACCTAAAAGTATGTCTTCTTTTAACTTTTTTGACCAACAATCCTGAATATCTGCTTTCAAAAACATTTTCCATAATTTTTCTAACTCTATCTGAAAAGTAATATCAACTGAAACTAATCTTTACCATTTGACCTTTGATAATATTTATTTTCCGGTAAAATGGACGATTGCTATTATAATGAAGCAGGGAGATGGGTGTGTCTCCTTTCTATAAATATTTCTGCATATAATCTCTGGAAAATGTAATATCCAGAAAGTTTATTGAATCTACACCTGAGGATGATGTAAATTTTAAGAAATTGGTCGAAGCATTCAGTTCCACTAGAAAATCCTCAAAACAACATGTCATTGGTCCAAAAGATTAGAATACCATCTAAAAATCTAAATTATCGAAATACTTAAAGTAAGATAAGTAAAGACAATGTTGTGTTCCCAGTTTGCAAGTACTAAATTTGCATATGTTGGGGCACATCTAGCTCCCACAGCAACACCTGCCACATGATGGTAAAATTCCTCATCAGAATAAACATAGTTGTTTTTCAATCCCAATTCAAGAAATCCAAATAAAATAAAAATCTCATTTGCACTTTTAGAATCATCCTTTAATAATATATTGTGAAAATACTGCAACCCTATATTGTGTGGGATGATGGCAAACAAATTGACTATATCTGTAGTAGTAAAAGTAACATTTTCATCAAAAGGTGTGGAATTTAACAGTTCTAACAAATGCCATGAGTCACGTAGGATGTGTTTTTCTCTTTCCACTAAGCTTTTGGAGTGCACATCCACATACATAACTAAAGGTTCTGTTTTAGACCTACTTGCTGAAACTATGGGTTGGGGGGTTGAAGATCTTTATGCACTTTACATATTCCAAAAAATGGATGGAATAACTGGGATATTAACCTTAACAAAATCTAACACTTCATTTGTCATAAACACATAAAGCACTAAATCTCCCAGGCAGTAGTCTATTCTGACATAAGCTACATTGATCTTGTTTTTGGATACTTGTCTGTATGTAGTGCTATCATTAAGCTGGCATACATGAAAATAATCCATAATAACTGTTCCCCCCACCTTTATTGGGTTTCATGACTCAAATGTCTTTGTTGTTTCTAATCAGTACCAATAGGTCTCTTTCTTCTAATTTTAAATTGTCAGTGTATCTAGATTTAACTTTTATTAGAGTTTATATTTATTTATATCTTCTTCTTCTTCTTCTTCCGGCTTTTCCCAGTTAGGGGTCACCACAGTGGATCACCTGTCTGCTCATGATTGACAGTGGAGGTTTACAGTGTCGAGTTGCCAGCCCAGCACCCAACCTTCCAAAGAAGGCACACACACACTCATGCCTATGGCCAATTTAGAGTGTCCAATCCACCTACAGCATGTCTTTGGGATGTGGGAGGAAACTGAAGCACCCAGAGGAAACCCATGCAACCACAGGGAGGAAATGCAGACTCTGCTTAGAAAGCACCCCAGCTGAGAATTGAACCGGAGAACCTCTTGCTGTGAGGCGGCAATGCTAACCGCTGCACCACCGTGACCACCCCGTTTATATTTATTTATATATATATCAAATAGTTGCCTGGAATGTGAAAAACCTAAACCCTAATTTTAGTAATGCAAACCTGGTGGGTTACCATGGTAGTCCACCAGGACAAATGTAAAAGTATATGTATATATATTTTCACCTTGCTTGCATTTCCAATCTAATCTGAGGATTAAAATTACAGCCGTCAGAAATTTGACAATCACCCATTTGAGTTGCGTCCCCTTTCTCCCATCATCTGAGTACTTTTATAGAAAAAGCATCATTGAGCGTAATCATACATGTATGTTGCTGTAAATAGTTCACCATTTTCTAGTGAGCTCAGCAAGGGTGAATATTTCTTAAAGTTTGGATTTTGATGATAGAACCCCATATTACCAGTTTTATTATGTTATTTATTAGCTTAGCCCTACATACAATGGGAAACCCAAAATGTATAAAAATAATAAACATAATTATAACATTAAAATAAGATAAAACATGTGCATTTAAATACATCTAAACAAAGTGTTCATATTTATTTATTTTAAATCCTTAGATGAAGGTACATTTAAGGAGTTATGAAGGAAATACTGAGAAAAAAAACATTCAAAGCTTTGAATATCAGTTTGTGCACTATTTAACTTAAATGGATTTTAAGCATACTGTTAGTCATCTGTTTATTTTGTGGTACAGCAAGTGAAAACAGGTGTCTGTCTTATTTTATTATACACTTTAAAAGCCAGTACTTTAATTTTAAGTGAAGGTTTTCAGAGGACAAGCTGTTAGACTTGGAATAAAAGTTTTAATAACATTCTATAGAGATGGTTTAAAAAGACAGTAGACAACTGGTTCTATGACATAGAAGGATAAAGTCAGTCAAACTGGGATTCAGTATCAGCCTAGACACTGAAGAAGCCAGCGATTGGAAATGGAAGTGAGGGACCACTGCTGATTTGCCCATCTTAGGGGTGGGAGGCAATTCAATCCATTTCTGTAGTGACACCTACTGCAAAGTATGGGACCATGTACATAGCAAGACAAATTACACTGTGTACAGAGGTGAAACGAGCAGTACACAGCACTGGAGCTCAAACTCAGCCCATGCTAGGGACACTGTGTACAGAGGTGAAACGAGCAGTGCACAGCACTGGAGCTCAAACTCAGCCCATGCTAGGGACACTGTGTACAGAGGTGAAACGAGCAGTGCACAGCACTGGAGCTCAAACTCAGCCCATGCTAAGGACACTGTGTACAGAGGTGAAACGAGCAGTGCACAGTACTGGAGCTCAAACTCAGCCCATGCTAGGGACACTGTGTACGGAGGTGAAACGAGCAGTGCACAGTACTGGAGCTCAAACTCAGCCCATGCTAGGTAGCATGTTTGTATCATAGGTCAGCATTGTGCATTCCTACTAGTGGTACTCATGCCAGACCTACAAGGGTTATAAATAGGGATGAAAGTTAGAAAACTCCATCTGTCATCAAGTGCATTTAGCACTACTTGTTCTATAGGGGGCTGTTGCATAGTTCCCCTAGCTCCATTAAATACAGGATACCCCAGTTGGGGAAGGAAGCTAAACCTTCAGGCTGCTGGGACAAGGGCAGCAACAGTGCCAATAAAATAAGGGATTTGAAAATGGTGAGTCAAGGGCCAAAACTCTTTCATGGTTTCTTGGATGATGATGATGACTCCTATAGTCAGGCTGTTAACCAATGTGAGAACAATTGCACTCAGGAGCCATTGGAGAGGGTTGATGGTTAGCAACACTAGAAAAAGAAAAGTCCTAAATAAAATAAATTAAATACAAGACATTATGATAACTCATTAACACAATATGCTGACCACACTGCAGCATTACAGCCTATCCAAATATGAATATATTGATTCTTTCCAGGACTTCAGCTCTAAGTGAAATTTTAACCAAAAAATCGATATACAAAATAAGATATTACTCAACACCCAAAAAAAGGATGTTAGACAGATATGTCTGTTCTGTTATTAGGCATAATGGAAATCTGTACATAACAGTGACCATAGAACCAAAACAAATATGCATTTTAAAGAGAATAAACCATGTTTAATCAGCCTGCCAAACAGTTTCAAAATCTGTTTGGAAAGTTCTTTAGCTCTGTGGCACAAGAAGTAATGGACCTATAGGTGTAAATTCATGATCTAGGTTTGAATACAATGCCTGCATACTGGATAATCCCACCTGAAATGTATAGAAGTGAGCAGCTATTTTCATCTCCCCCATCCTGGGGAGAGAGAGGCAACAAGGTCTTGTGCACAAGTACCACCTATGGAAGAGATGTTCATTGGCTCATATGCTGATTGCATAGGATGGGCCTGCCTAACAACCAGTGGAAATGCACTACAGCTTGGTCTGCATATACCTCCGGTCATAGCCCAGCAGGTCACAGTGCAGTAGTTTCAAGTCCAGCAACCAAGTGGGAGAATAGCAAGGGTGTCCAGAAACACTGAGCTGCCTTGGATAAGTACCTACCACTGCTCAATTCTTACCCCCACTAGCAATGAGTACATCCATCTGGGACAGGGAAATGTATAGGTTAACTGGGCAGTTGGGACTATATAGATGGTTGAGGAAATTCAGAAGCAACATATTGGAAGGTGGTTGCTAAAGGCTTAAAATCCATATCTAGCTATTTGTATAGAGTATTTCTTCAGGATGATACTGACTACGGAGAAATCCTTTTCATAAGGCACAATGGAAAAAGGTAAATATACCGAAAGATCACTAGGTGACCCCACTCAGATAAAATAAAATATGTGGATATTCCTTCACTCCCTTTGATGCAGTAGCTTAACCACCAAGTACTTTTATTACCCTTTCAATATCATCATCTCATATCCATTTTGAGACAGGGTCTTATATATCTTAAGTAAATATACCGTATGATGACTTTGACCAGCTGCTCCATTCCCTCGAAGAACTGACTATTTTCAATGTACTCAGACATCCCACTCATCCAGAAGATGCAATGCAGCATCCTAATTCATACAGAAAATAAATGTACAGCCCATAAAAATATAAAAAGCGTAACTGTGGTAGCTTTAGTAGAACCTGTTGCTATTAAAATTCAGTGGGTTTGATAAAAAGAAGAAATCTGATGGACGTATTGGGGGAAAGTGTTTGTACTGCAGAAAGAAAAGCCCAACAATTTGCCAGAAGGTTTGTAAGAAGAGCCAACAAATAACCGTTAAGGTTTGTAAGAAGGGCCCAATAATTTACCATAAGGTTTGTATAACGGCTAGAATGAATGCGTTTGTCTCTCAAAGCACAAATCCAACTGAAACAAGATTAATATGTTTTGTGATGATGAAAAAGGATAGGGATATTTGAACAGGAAAGAATGCAAGCCAAAAAGTGTACACTGCAAAGTTGGAGGATAGGGCCCAGAAACTGCACTTTAGATACTGTGACAGCCGTGCCCTGGCCCAGCAATCAAGGAGCCTCAATCCTTACCACTAACACCAGGGAGGGTTGTCTCATATAAGAGGAAAGGATAACAAATACACACAGTAAAGTACAATTATATATATATATATATATACTGTATGTATGTATGTATATATATATATATATATATATATATATATATATATATATATATATATATTCACTTTGAATCATTGAATGTTCAGAACATCGACGTTCTGATCATCAAGACCAGAACATCGATGTTCAGAACATCAAAAGTTCAAAATGAACCATAAAAAAAAAGTCACAAACACTATGTTATGCAGGGGGGCTTCGCCCCCTGCACCTCCCACCCCCCTACGTTTATATTCCGACTCCGACATCACACTACAGTGGGGTAAGGGAAATCTCCCGTTTACTGCTATATGCAGTAGCGCTAAACGGGAGATTTCCCGTACCCTACCTGCAATGCCAACACTCAGATGGCATACACACACAACATGCAGGGCACCTTGCTGCCCTGCATACACACCCAACATTCCACAATCTCACTTACCTGACACTTCCACTTTAAACCTTCGATGTTTTGAACATCGATGTTCTGGTCTCGATGATCAGAACTTCAATGTTCTGAACATTCGATGATTTAAAGGGAACCCATATGTATATATATATATATATATATATATATATATATATATATATATATATATATATATGTATATATATATATATATATATATATATATATATTTATCAGTGGGATGTAAGATTTACACAGTGAAGAGATATAGCTGGAGACATATGCACTTTGAAAATGAGAGAGATGTAGGGCACATAATAAGGTACATAACTTGAAGAGAGCACATAATGAGTGATTATAACGCTAAAACAATGATGATAAACATTATTAGGAAGACAAAGTTTAAGACAGTTGTGACAATGTCCTGCTTTAAAGAAAGATCAATAGATAATAAGCTGCTGGATTTTGTTTCCATGCATATAATCCTAGTAATAAGTAAAGCTATGTGGCAGCTCAAAAGAAAATGCACCTAAATAAATTAATGATGAAAAAGAGATTTTGCATTATATTTGTTCTGACAAAAGTATAAGACTGACATGGGGGATGGTATGGAGGTAATGAATCAGGATGACTATGCTGAAAAAATGTATAATATATTAAATAGAAAACACAAATATATTGGAAAACAGTCATGATGTAATACCTTTCAATGGACCAATACAGGTTTTGCAATTACTCAAGTTTTTGAGCTGGCATCAGCCATTCATCAGGAGTTACTGATGATATACCCAGTGCTTAAATATTTACTTGTGTCTAGAAAGGGAAGTACATCATTTATTGTCAATTGGCTAAAAAAATTGTGAAAAATGCTAGTTTGGAAAAAAAATGCAACTTATACTACACCTCAAAAACTCTGTGTGCATGTGTGTGTGTGTGTGTGTGTGTGTGTGTGTGTGTGTGTGTGTGTGTGTGTGTGTGTGTGTGTGTGTGTGTGTGCGTGTGTGTGTGCGTGTGCGCGTGTGCGTGTGTGTGTGTGGGTGTGTGTGTGTGTGTGTGTGTGTGGGTGGGTTTACCTGAAAATGCCGAAAGTCCACAATGCCGACAACGAGAACACTGACACCAGAACATCAGCAACAGAGATGATTGAAAGTTAAAAATCCCGACGCTGAGTACACCAACATGTTAAGGTAAGTGTGCGATAGCGATGGACATTAGGGTCAGGGTGTGGGTAAGGTAAGTGTGTGATAGTGACGGCCATTAGGGTGCGGGTCAGGTAAGTGTGTGATAGTGACGGACTTTAGGTTTAGGGGCGGGTTAAGTGAGTTAGGGTTAGGGTGCGGGTAAGGTAAGTGTGCGATAGTGACAGACTTAAGGGTTAGGGGCAGATTAAGTGAGTTAGGGTTAGGGTGCGGGTAAGGTAAGTGTGCGATAGTGATGGACCTTAGAGATAGGGTTTGGGTTAAGGTTAGTGCATAGATAGTTGTGTATGTAAGGTTTAGTGTAGGTTTGTAAGGTTTTTGGTGTGCTTGTGTTGTGTGTGTGTTTTTCAGGAAAGGTATTTGTTTTGTTGATTGTTGGGATTGTGGTTTGTCGGGCATGTGAAGTTTCGTGTTTTTGAACTTTCGGTTTTGTCGTGTCGGTTATTTCGTTGTCAGTGTTTTGGCGTGTCGGTGTTATCAGGTAGACCCATGTGCGTGTGTGTGTGTGTGTGTGTGTGACATGCTAGAAAAATCAAAGTTTGGCATACTATATTAAAGTTATTGTTCATATAGCAGAGAAGATAACACTCAGGGAGATGCTCTGTCATTTAATGAGACAATAAATCTCAAATCAAGAGATGTGTGGAGAGATTAGTTAAATCCAGAGAAAGAAAACAAGGAGTTAGAATTTATAAGCTGTTAGTCTGCCTAAATAAGCAATGTTTGTGAGAAAGATATTGTGATTAACAGAAAATATGAATTAGCAGTAATGCCCAGTTCACAATGATGAGAGAAAGGCAGGGACTACCAAGAGAATAAGATACAGGGTTAGAATGTATGGATATTTTATGTAGTTAATACACTACACAGGCTGTTTAACAAACTGAAAGAGAGAAAAAAATGAGAGAGAGATTGAAAGATAGAAAAGAAAATGGTGTTATTATGTCATCCCAAGGTTCTGAACAACAGCAGAAATGGATAAAGTTTTGTTGTAGTATTAAAACTGTCTGAACATTAATGCCTTAGTGACTTTTAAGTGTATGGGTACTATTATTCTGTCCAGAATGTTGCTTTATATAAAAGTAACTATTCTCTTGTCATGAATAAAACACAGGTGCTAAAAACATAGACTCCAGTAAACTTAACACTTACTGTTAATGTTCTAGAATAGACAATAGTTTGAATTCAGAGTACATTAATCATAAATAATGCATTATCAGAAAAGCAAATTGTTCTTCAGTATACCTTATTTATGTCCACTGTTAGCTGCTCAAAAGGAAAAGTTGAGTATTATATTGTCTCAAAAGAAAGCACAGAAACAACTCATAAAACATAAGAGAAAGCTTGGGATAATTGTTAAGATGTTTACAGACACAAGATGCAGGGTTTGATCCTCGCATGGAGTAATTGTTTAGGCTTAAAATAGCCCACGGTGATTAGCCTAGTACTAAAGTATGACTCCTTTAGGAGCTTGGCTTAATGGTTGAGGTGTTCACCTCACAGACAAGTAGTACAGGGTTTGATTCTCACTAAAGGAAATGAGCTAGGCTTAAAATGGTCCAAAAGGTTAGCTAGCCTAGTACTTAACTATGAACTTAATAACAAAAAAATGAATTGTTCACCAAGAAATAGGAAAACAGAATGATACACAGCTCAAAGCTGGATAGATTTAGTGTTTTTGTCTCATTTATCTAGAAGACTTCATCATAACCAATTTGGAATGAAAAAACAACTCATTAAATATCCTTCCCAAACAATTACATGACCACCCTTCCCTATACTTAAGAGTGTGCTACAAATAATTAGGCACACATTCCAAAATGCAAAACATACATTATATCACTGTTATTAGACCATCAAAAACTGTCCTTTAGTTCATTTGAAATTCAAGTCATACCTCTCAACCATACTGAATTACTCAGTTTTTACCAAGTTTTGGGGTCCAAATGAAGGGGTGCCATGATTCCCAAGTGGCACTCCTTCATTTCCAATTTTTTTCTTTTGGTTTATTTATTTTTTTCAAATATTGTGCTGTCGGAGCTGACATCATCACATGTGCGATGATGTCAGCCCCATCAGGGCTATCAGCCAGTCGGAATTGAGCTCAAGGAGCTTGCATCATCATTTCAGGCTGCAAATGCGAGCAGGAAACAGCAGTAAAGGAGAGCATGAAACAGCAGTTTTCAAATGGATTACTGGCTCAGCAGTTATTTGGGGGAAAGAGCAGTTTTGGATTTATCTAAGGAAAGTGAAGTGGATTAATGGCAGCAGCACTCGTTTCATTTGGGGGAAAGTGCAGATTTGGATTTATCTAACAGCAGCACTCATTTCGGGGAAAGTGAAGTGGATTATTGGATTCTCGTTGTCCAGATTTTGTTGTGCTAAGAGTTTAGAGCTATGTTGAGAAGTGAACAGAATTTGTATTCCCCCATTATTGGCTTTCATGTTTGTCCAGTTTTTTTTTGTGCTAAGAGTTGAGAGCTATGGTGAGTGAGAAGTGAGAACTGAATTTGTATTCCTCCATTATTGGCTTTGTCCAGTTTTTTTGTGCTAAGAGGTTGAGAGCTATGTTGAGAAGTGAGAACTGAATTCACCAAATGATAGCCATTAGGTTTCAGTCTTCCTAATTTTTAGGGAACTGCTGATCTGACATAGTGGTATGTTGCTCTGACTGTAGTGCATAGGGTCCTGGGTTCAAGACTTGCCAGTGAAATGCATGATGGTAACACAACATTTTATTTTAGCAATTTTCCAAAATTATACAAGCAATGTTTAAAATGTGTCACTGGTAAGTCCCTAGCCACCACCACTTGTGAGCTTTGTCCAGGTTTTTGTTCTAAGAGTTGAGAGCTATGGTGAGAAGTGAGATCTAAATTTGTATTCCCCCATTATTGACATTGTTTGTCCAGGATTTTTGTGCTAAGAGGTTGAGAGCTATGGTGAGAAGCGAGAACTGAATTCACTAAATGATAGCCATTAAGTTTCAGTCTTCCTTTTTTTCAGGAAACTGCTGATTTGGCATAGTGGTATATTGCTCTGACTGTAATGCATAGCATCCTGGGTTCAAGACTTGCCAGTGACATGCATGGTGGTAACACATTTTATTCTAGCAACTTTCCAAAATTATACAAGCGATGTTTAAAATGTGTCCCTGGTTGCTGACCTTTTGCCCCCCCCCAAAAAAAAAAAAAACTGAAGTTGAAAATAAGTGTGAGAAGCTGTCCCTATAGCTTACACACTACTGTTGTTCTATTTATAGTGTGGGTGTGGAAGTAGACTTTTATGATGGAAATGTTCTGAATTAGGCAGCTTTGTCATTATTGGTTCATGCATTTTGTTTCATTGCCTACAGTACAGCCTACTGGAAAAATGTTCAAACAATAAATTTAAAATGCTTTCTGTCTAACAAGTGTGCTGCATTATACAAGGAATATAACTTAATAAAGTCAGGAAGGTGTATCAAAGAAAAGAACACATGTATGTTTCTTATTTTGTGTACAAGGGGCCAATGATTTGAAAACAGCCCAAAGGTAATCTTTATCCACCACTGGCCAGATGCATTTTCTTTGGATGTGGTGTGTGGGTTTCAATGCTATTTCAATAAATGTGAGTTTCAAGGGCAAAAAAGTTTTAATGCCAAGTCTGTTTTTATTGTGAGACAGTATTGATTTGTTTAGCAGATGTCTTAGTGCTTGTGCATTGTTATGCTGCAAAATGAAGAAATACAATCCAAATAATCATTGTAGAAGTAAAGCAGTAGTTAGTGTTTATGGTAAATGGGGAGAAATCGTCAGGTAGTGGGACATTGGAATACCTGCAGGGGGACTCTGGGTACCATATTTTGATTGTCTGTTCTTCAGTTTGCATTTGAAAGTTGGTATCCCACAATTCCATTGGAGTAGATGGGGTTATGTAATTATATGCAAATTAGATGTTAATCAGTGTACAGATTTGTACCTATTTTTCATTGTCCAGATTTTTGATGTTTCCAGGTTGAGAGGTATGATTCAAGTGTAAGATTAAAAACAAATGTAAAACACCTTAAAAATACCATAAGATTAATCTTGCCAAAAAAAAAACTAAGAAAAGGTTTATTTATTTATTTATTTATTTAAGTTTGATGACCGGGGACGTCCACTGGGCCAAGAAGAGCCCATTTTCAGTGGGAGCCCGGGGAGAAAAGCTCCACAATAATTGCAAGTTACATTTCACATGTTACAAAAGGACATAGTTCATACAGCTAATTAAACATTTACAGATAAGCTCCATGATATTTGCAACTGGCTTGTCACAATGTTACAAAAATGAAAAGACATCATTCAATAAAGAAATTTCAACATTTACATAAAGTGAATATTTTTGTTATAAACTCAATTGTAGGTTTAACATTTCAAAATATATAGCTACTAGCCATTTGTAGGATAGGAAAATATTATGCATGGGGAGGGTAATAGTATATTTGAGATTGGAGAGTATAGTACAGTAGATATTAGAGAGAAAATTAGTTTTTAATAGGGGAGGGATATGTTTTGGGTGGGATAAAGTAATTGTAGCGGTGGTTGGATGAGTCAGTGCAAGGTGGAATTGGGGGGGTTAAGCTGGAGTGTGGCAAGGGCATTCCCATTTGGAAAAAAGATGAGAGAGTAGCTGATTTTTAAAATGTGTATGGTTAGGTAGGTTGCATAGGTGTGTGGGGAGAGAGTTGAGTTAAGGAGTGGGACAGCAGTAGATGGCCAGGAGGTCGTGCAGGTTTGGGGACCTGAAGGAAATTTTTGTTTTTGGATCTGAGTGAGCGGTTGGGAATGTAAGGCTTTAAGGAATTAGTGAGAGCTGGGCAGTTGGCAGGTTTAAAGATGAGCTTGTGGGCAATGATGAGTTGTAGGTAACTAAGGTAGTTGGGTAGTTCAAGCCAGTTGAGGGTGAGGAGGGAGTGGCAGTGGTGGGATGAGTTTTTTGAATTGCTTGCAAATTTGGAAGTCTTGTGGTTGCAAGATTCAAGATTGGACTGAAGGCCTAGATGGAGATTGGTGAAAAGAGGGAGGGGGGTAGGAAGGTGGATGCAAGAGTTTGATGGGTAGAGGAGCATAGGAAGTGGTTGTGCCTGTAGAGGAGGCCTAACTTTTGGTGGATTTTCTTGATTGTGAAGTGGATGTGGGTGCCAAATTTTAGTTCTTCATCAATAATGATATCAAGAAGCTTGGTGTTGAGAACAATTTCAAGGAGGTGTTGTTTTGGCTCTATATGGTGAATGTGGATTTGTGAATGGAGTTTTTGGTAGGGGAAAAAACATTAGTTTGGTTTTATTTGCATTTAGTGCCAAATGGTTAGACTGCATCCAGGTTTCTGTTTTGGAAAAGGCTTGTTGGGTTTTTGCTAGGAGCTCGGAGGGGCTGAAGACTGAGCAGATGATTGTTGAGTCATCTGCATATTGGATAATAGATGAGTCTGAGATGGATTGGTGAAAGTTGTTAATGAATAGCTTGAAGAGAAGAGGGCCAAGAACAGAACCTTGTGGGACACCTGTAGGTGTGGGAAGGAAGGTGGAGGGTGAAGTTTTCCATTGGACAGCTTGCTGGCAGTTGGAGAAGTAGCTGGAAAACCAGGCAATGGTGGTGGGAGAGAGGTGTAGGGTGGAGAGTTGGGATATAAGCAGGGTGTGTGAGATGATGTCAGAGGCCTTTGACAGATCTAGGAATAGTGTGGATACAAACTTGCCTGAGTCGTGTTCAATGTTTATGGTTTCAAGAAAGGAAAGAAGGGCAGTCATGGTGCTGTGGCCAGGACAGAAGCTATGTTGGGTAGGGGAGAGGAGATTGTTTAGTGTTAGGTGTGCCATGAGTTGTGCTTGTATTGTTTTCTCTAGTATTTTAGAAAGAGGGGAAAGGATGGCAATAGGCCTGACGTTGGTGGTATCAGTATTTTTGCCACCTTTGTGTAGGGGGATGATGTAAACATGGCGCCAGATAGAAGAGATGTATGATTCTTGTATGGATCTTTTTATAAAAATAGAGATGGGATAGGCAATGCTGTCTACAGATTGTTTGAGGAAGGTGGGTGGAAGGTTGTCGGGTGCATTGAGAAAGGGTTTGAGTTTGAGGAGAAGTCTTTTTATAGTGCTTGTGGGGATGGGTGTGAGTTAGAAGGATGTGAAAGAAGGATGATTGGAGTGGTGGTTGGGGCAGGAGGGGTGGTGGTGGAAGAGGAAGGTGGGAAGGAGGCTGATAGTTTAGCTATGCAGTCTATGAAGAATGAGTTGTACTGGCTGGCTGTTTCAAGGTTGGAGAGGTTGGGGTCTGGGCAGGGGTTTTATTTGTTGCCAGGATGCATCTTGGATGAGATGGAGTCCCAGAATTTTCTGGGATTTGTTGAGTGCAAGGACTGGAGTTTGGAGTAGTGGGCTTTGTGGTCTTTAATTATTAGTTTTTTTTTGTGGAGTTTCACAGTTGCTTATACTCTAGGAGGGTGTTAGGGTTTTTATGCTTTTGATATTGTTTCCATTTTTGTCCCTTTGGTGCAAGGCTAGTTTAGTATCTTTTGATAATCATGGGCAGGGGTTGGTTTTGATGTGTTTGGTTCAGGGGGGGCTTGCTGATTGAGAAGGGTTAGGAATGAGTGGCATCATCTAGAGGAAGGGTTTTTAGAGGGAACCAGTCAATATGGTATAAGAATTCAGAGAAAGTTAGAGGGTTGAAAGAGGAGAGGTTGCGGGTTTGGATGTAGCGGTGTTGCTTATGCAGTGGAGATGGGAGACGGTCGGCAAAGGCTGGTAGGTGATCGCTGAGAGGATCAGGTAATGTTCCGGCTTTGGTGATAAGGTTTGGGTGAGTTGTTAGGATCCAGTCAATGATGATACCAGAAGTACCATCTTTATTTGGTATGGCTGGAGATTGTATTAGTTGGGAAAAGTTGTACAGCTTGATTGTGTGGGACAGGGCTTCAAGGTTAATAGTATTCCAGTTGATGTTGGTATCACCTAGTATATAGGTTTAATTTTTTATATTGGAGGAGAACCAGGACAGGATGTTTTCAAGAGTTTTGATATTATCACTAGCAGGAATATAGAGGGCAGCAATGCAGATGGACTTGTGGTTGTTTATTTTTAGTAAACCTATTATAATTTCAGAGTTGGCAAAAGTTGTTATTTTATTGGAGTAGGGAATTATGGTATCGGAGGTGGAGTAGATTATTGCTACTCCACCTCCTTTTTTGTGGGCTCTATTATTGCGAATGATTTGGAAACCTGGTGGTAGGATTTCGCTATCTTTTATATAGGTTTTCATCCAGGTTTCAGAAATGGCGATAATGTCGGGGTGGTTATGGGAGGAGCAACAGTCGCCAAGCAGAAAACAAGTAGTGAGAAGGTTAGCAACTACAGAGATAGGGCAGCATATCATTTTGGTTTGACTGTTACCTTTCTGTTTGTTTTTATTATTTATGCACCAATGGGGAGCTGCAGTTCACTGAGAAGTAGGAAATAATGTAGTTATGCCAGGGGTTTTAGAAATGGGCATGCAGTAAGTGCACAGTACTGAGGTATGCCCATGGGACAGAGAGAAACAGAGGTGTAGTCAGGCAGAGGTTTTTAGTATTTAAAGATGGTGCTGCAGCTCAGGGGAGGAATAAGTAAACTCTCAAGAGGAAGAGAGAGAGGACTGACAGGGCTGGGAAGCTTACAATAAGATTATATTAGGAGACCGAGAGAAGGGGGGGGGGCTAAGAGCCAGGCTTGGAGAAAGCTGTGAGAAAACAGGTTTGACAGGGATAGGAAACTTACACTAGAATTATGTTAGGAGAACAAGAAAAGGGGGGCGGCTATGGACCAGGACTTGGAGAAAGCTGTGAGAAGAGAAAAACAATCAACCAGCTAGCCCAGGTCAGTACCTAAAGGTGTCTGTTTATCTGTGTGAATTCAAAAGCAGATTTAGTAGAGCATCAGGGAAGTAGATTATAAAATAAATGTAAAGCTTTGGGAAACTGTATATATTTGTTACAATAAATGGGAGAATAAAATATAAGAATATAAAAGAAATATGATATACAAGATAACTATAAGAATATAGAATAAATGCAAAACTTTGGAAAAATATATTTGTTACAGTAAATAGAAGAAAAAGGGGGGGGGGGTTCCAGTATTGTGCACAGCAGAAAAATCAGTAGGAGTATCACAGAGAGAAGATTGTAATAGACCTACATTGCTCACCATCTGTTGATAAAAGTAGAACTTGCAGTGACTTTTACTGGTTTGTACGCGGTTACACTCTCCGTGTTCTTGTATGCAGGCAGTTGCTTCAGGTTTTTTTTGTTTTTGTTTTTTGTTGGACCTTTGAATGGGTTTAAGGGAACTACTCACAATCTGTTGATAAAAGTAAAACTTGCAGTGGCTTTTATTGGTTTGTACATAGGTTCCCACATTCTGCCACAGCTTCCCTCTATAAAATAGCTGACCTTGCTTTTAAAACACTGACAATATTCATATCATCATTCAAACCCAGAGGTTTACAAGCATCAAGCTTAATCTGACATTTTATTTCCTGAACCTCCAATTTGTTTGGTCACTTGCTACCACTTTAATCCGCAATAATTATCTCCAGTATGAGAAATAAAAAAACAATTACAATTTGACCATGTTTACATAAAGCAGTATTTAGATCCTGCCTCCAAATACTATAATAATGTTGATATATATATATATATATATATATATATATATATATATATAAAATCTCAAGCATTTCTCAGTCTTTCTTATACAAAAAGCGGGACAAAGGACACAGCAAGCAAAATATACTGTTTTGGTTGCGGAATAATAAAAATTAACCAAATATTTGTGACTTGTACATTGAAGCCGCGGTGGTACAGCGGTACTGTTGTTGCCTCACAGCAAGAGGTTCTCCTGGTCGATTCACGGCTGGAGTGCCTTCTGTGTGGAGTCTGCATGTCCTCCCCGCGGTTGAGTGGCCTCCAAAAGACATGCGTGAATGGGCGTGCCTTTGCTGAATGTTGGGCGTCGGGCTGGCAACTCTGCACCAAAAAAAATCTACTGCCAATCATTAGCGGACAGGAATTCCACTGTGGTGACCCGTAACTGGGAAAAGCCGTAACGACAAACATTTGTAACTTGTACATTACCAATCTTTCCAGTATTTACAAATGGACATTTTGAACACGCCACATTTTCTAATCCCTCCATGACCATCTAATTTGCATACTTGAGTTAAATTAACTCTCTCAAGCCTGTCTTTTATATTAGTCTCATGTTTGAAGTTATTCTCAGTTGCCCACCTAAAACATTTTTACTATATTAAAGGCTGCAAATACATTTCAATGTTTTTCAATAATGTTCCTTAACCAATGGGAATCGAGTGTGTACTTAGTAACAAAGGATTTTCTGAAATTACTAACTTCCTTTTATCCAATGACTCATTGCCTACACCTTTAAGAACAGCCAAGGATGATCATGTGATTGTTTGGGGGACTCTTTAAGGAGTTGTCTTTTCATTTTAAATTGGTTCTGATGAAGTCTTCTAAATAAATGAGATGAAAGCACAAAATCTATCAAATTGGAGATGTACATCAGTTGCTTTCCTGCTTTTTGGTGAACAATTGAGTTTTTTTGGTTTTGGTTATAACGTCTCATAAAACCAATATCCAGGTTCATACCACTGTCTGTCATATTGAACAATTCAGTTAATTTAATCTCCATTGTTCTTCTTTCCAAAGGTGTGGTAATGTCCTTTAAGAACCATAACTCATCATCATCCGCCCCCTTTTCCCATTTTTCTACGTGAGGTCAGGGGGTATCATGTTAACTGTTGCCAACTCGATTCAGTGCCACACTCCTGCCTTCTTCAACACTCATGCCTGACTGTCGCAGATCTTCTTTCACACAATCCATCCACCTCTTTGCTGGACACCCTCGCTTCCTCTTACCTTCTTCCTGATTGTCTTCTGATTTTCTACACATGTGCCCAAACCACCGTAATCTGTTCTCTTTGATCTTTTCTCCAATTGGAGCTACTTTGGCTTCTGTTCTTATGTCCTCATTTCTTAATCTGTCCCACAGTGTGCATCCTATCACCTTTCTCAGGCACTTAATTTCCATCACCTCTAGCTTCTTCAACTGTTCTGCCTTTACTGCACAGGTTTCTGTACCATACAGTAGTACTGGTCGCACCACTGTCTAGTACACCTTACTTTTTAGCTTCTTTGGCATTCTGTCATAGACTACACCTGATACTCTATGCCAGTTGGCTGCAGCCCCTCTGATTCTAGCTTTGACCTCTTCATTCAGACTACCCTTCTCCTCAACTACTCCTCCCAGATACTTGAAGCTGTTTAATTGTTCCACTATCTTCCCTTCAGTCTCTATTCTCAGCTTCTTCTGGTTTCCCCAGTTTGCTGCCATTACCACCATCTTATCTGTGCTTAGTTTCATCCCATGTGCCTTCAAATTTGCATTCCATTCTCCTATCCTTTGCTGAAGTTCTAGCCCAGAGTCTGTATGTGCTGCCACATCTTCTGCATACAGCAGCTTTGTTGATCATTCCCCTCCAACATGTTTTCTAATGTAGTCCATCACCAGTATGAACAGCAGTGGTCTCAGAGCTGAACCCTGATGTACACCCACACCCACTGTGAACCCCTCTGTGAGGCTGAACACTGTTCATACTTGAGTCACTGGGTCCTTGTACATAGCCTGCACTAATTCTACCAATGTTTCTGGGACTTCAAACCATGGCAGTACTACCCAGATCAGCTTTCTTGGGACCTTGACATATGCTTTCTCCAAGTCTAGGAATGCCCAGTTGGATTCTCTCCTCATCTCTAGCTTCTTCTCAAGTATCTGTCTCAATGTAAACATCGGGTCAATTTTGCTGCATTCTGATCTGAATCCAAACTGCTCATCTCCCATCTTACATTCTACTACTCTACGTATATGTTTATCAATCACCCTCTCCAGAACTTTCATGCAATGTGATAGGAGTCTGATGCCTCTGTACTGTCCACAGTTGTGGATGTCCCCTTTGTTCTTGTGTACTGGCATGAGTATGCTTATTCTCCAGTCATCTGGGATACTCCTTTCTCTCCACACTGCTATTAGTACCCTCATGAGTCATTTCTCCCCTATCACCCAGCATCTTTATCATATCTACTGTGACCTCATCTGAGCCTGCTGCTTTCCCTGACTTCATCTTCCTTAGTGCTGTTCTTACTTCTTCTTGAGTGGGCTCCTCTTCTTATCTAATCATTGGTTGTTTCTGGGGCAGTACAGCTTTTGTGGGGCTTTCTTCATTCAGAAGCTGCTGGAAATACTCTTTCCATCTGCCTTTGATGTCCTCTGGGCTGGTGAGAAGGTTTTTGCTGGCATTCTTTATGAAGGGTGTCTGACTATCTTCTTTATCTTTCTGTCTTTGCCTTGCAACCTGATATAGTTTCTTTATGCCCCTTACTGAGTCACTTTCCAGAAGTTGGTACAGTGCCTCCGATGCCCTATTCTTTGCTATTGCAACTTCTTTCTTAACCAACCAGTAGTCCTTCCTAGCCTTATCAGTCTTTTCTGTCTCCCACTTTTTCCTGCACTCCTTTTTTCTTTTGATGACTTCCTGGACTTCTGCATTCCACCACCAGCTTTCCTTATGTACCTTATTTCCATACCTGGCTCAACCACATATCTGTTCTGTAGTCCTAACACATGCTGTTTTTAGGCACTGCCATTCTTCTTCAACTAAATCTATTTCCTCCTCTTCTTAGGGTGCTAGAGCCTTGAATAATTCCTTGAACTGTTGTACTGTCTCTCCAGTCAACTTCCAGGTCTTCAGCCTGGTCTCTGTTGACCTTAGATCCTTCTCTGATCACTTCTTGCAGCTGATTGTGGCAACTAGTGGTTTATGCTGTGAGCCGACTGTTTCACTGGGGATGACTTTGCAATCATGGATTCTGCCCCAGTGCCTTTTCCTTACTAGGAGGAAGTCTACCTGAGTTGCATGTTGACTACTCTTGTATGTGATCTTGTGACTGTCTCTCTTTCTGAACCATGTGTTGGCTACTATCAAGCCATTTGCCAGACAGAAGTCTAGAATAGTTTCTCCTTCTTTATTCCTATTGCCCCATCCATGTAGACCCAGGCAGTCCTCATATCCTGTTCTGTCTGTCCTGATATGCATTCAAGTCACCCATTATTAACACCAATTCATGTTGTCCTGCTTTATCTAGTAGGTCCTGCAACTCCTGTCTGAATGCACTCTTTTACTCACTATCACAACCCTGTTGTGGGGCAGAGGCTGAGATTATGAATACACCCTGTCATTACACTTTAGTCTGACTGCCATGAGTCTGTCATTAATTGTGATGATATCCCTTACTGCCTTCTGAAGCCTCTCTCTCACCCCAATTCCTACACCATTTTTAGCCTACCCTCCACCTGAGTAGTAGACTCTGGATCCCAAGCTAAGTGCCTTTGCTGCACTGCCCTTCCATCTTGTCTCCTTGATACATAGGATGTCCAGCCTCCTCTGTATCATCATGTCATCTACTTCCAAGCTGCTGCATAAGCATAGCAATTCCCAGTTCATGTTTGGCAGGTTGTTTGGTTTTACGTCCAGCTTTTGCTCAACAGAGCTATCCCAGGTAACCCAGGTTGAGCAACTAGACACCGGCTAGCCAGTAACATATTGACCCAAAGCTGCTGGGCTTTATGTTGGGGACACACTGGCCAATAGGGGCACATATACCCCTCCCACTGCAGGTCCCTGGCATGGATCAGAGTAGCCAGGTCCTCAACCCACTTTTCACCAGTAACTACCCATGCCCATTTTTGGCGACATTAGTCAACATGCCCAAATCACCTAGAGTCCTATTTTACACAGTTGAGTGGCTAGCCCTGCCACAGCATACAGTCTGGGATCTGTGTTCTCCTATCTTAAGGATACTGCACACCACAGTAGATGTCCAAAGCGGTTGGTCTGTACAACTCTTCCCCCTATAGGGCGCCATGTAGAGTCTATGCTGCTACCCACAGCTCCATTCATTGGTGAGTTTGAGATGGAAACACTGGCACAGGGAGAACATGCAAACTCCAAACAGGCATTGGTCAGAGGTCAGGATTGAACCTTGTACCTTGTGCATGGGAGGCAAAGACCTTAAACAATTAGCCATCTGGTTACTCTATTTTAAGAGCCATAACTGTCATGTCTAATACAGAATGATCAGCCGGGGAAAAGTGTGCTAACATTAGCTTCAGTCATTTTATTTGTAACTGTGCATCTATGAGCATTCATCCTAGTTCTCAGTAAATGGCTTGTCTCTCCTGTGTAACCTGTCCCTGGACATTTTCTACATTTGATTAGATAAACCACATTTTTGGAAATGCACTTAATTGTACCCTGTACTTTGCAACTTCTGTTCTGTGAAACTATGTTGGAACCTGTACAAATCACGTGACATGTTTTGCATCTTAGATTTTGCACGATTTTGTGCCATTCTGGACTGTGTTTTGCTGGTCTAAGTGTGCTTCTGACAATATTTTTTTAGATTTGGTGGTCGCTTAAATGACAGCAGTGAGAGTTCTTGAAAACCATCTCTCAATTTGTCATCCTAAATGAACATTGGTTGGCGGTCCCTTAGGATTTTGTACAGTTTTGTAAGTTCTGGATAATATGTTGTCACTCCTGGAACTCTGTCACAGGAGTTCCTCTCTTTATACTCAAGCAGCTGTTCTCATGGTAGCTGTATTGCCGTGTCTGCAGCTCTGTCAACTCCCAAGCAGAGTGATCTTGAGCAAGCATGGCATCTTTCAGCTGAGCCAAGTCTGTGTCTCTTTCTTACTTAACTTACATTGGTTGAATAATGAACAAGTGTTTGGTGGAGTGGATTCTGAAGTGCTTTTTATGGATATGGTTTGTTGATTACACTGTTTGGATTACTCTGTTTTACCAGTGATCATGAAATACAAATAGCTGCTTCAGCTAAAAAGATTTTCTCACAAATATTCCCTCCAACCCATAGACTAATGAAACTGAGATCCAGCCTGCTGGCAGTCAGGAATGTCACATGTAATTATTTGACTACCAGTAAATGTTAATGATCAAGCAAATAGGCATAGATTGTTCACTGAAAAGCTGAAACTCTAATACTTAGCTACATAAGGGGAAGACAGGAAGCACTGGAAAAGATGGTGATGCTGGGAAATATCAAGGACAAAAGATGAAGGGGGTAGTAGAGACAGAGATAGGCAGATAATGATACTGAATATGAATTTGCAGGAACTTAAGGACTCAGTTGTTGGCAAACAAGCCTCGTGTGCTAAAGTAACTTGGTCACAAAGAGTCAGAATCAAAATGACTAAACAACAACAAAAATACAGTCTGTGAAATAAATGAACTACAGATGAAACACTTGTTTTGTGTCATGTTCTTGTGTAAGCATAATTATGCCTTTTAATGACAGGGAAGACAGTAAGAGAAAAAAATGAATCAAAGTGACTGCAAACTTGTGTTCTAATTAATGGTCTATTTTTTGCTTTTCCACAATAAACCATAGCACTCTAGTCTTCACTCTTCATAACGATGTTCATTTTTCATCTATTCCTTGTTATGTGTGAGTCTGCAAAACAGAGTTCATTTTATTGGACATTCAGGTCATACTTCACTGATCAAAGGCATATTTTAATAACTAGCATTGATTTGCCAACTGTTGTTTCTCTCTGGATCCAGTATTCATACTTTGTCTAATTGCCATCAGTTATGACATATTCTACATCTTTAAAAACAAGTGTTGTAGTGCTTTTGGAAATATCAAATTATATTGCTGCAGGAAAATTAATGTAGACCTCCTTCTAGCAAAAAAAAAGGGAAAACAGTGAACTACAAACTCCAGATTTTTAAACAATTTCAGTCATAAGACATTTCGTCGTGTTTTGCCATATGGCAAATATTTACTACTTTTCCTTATTAATTTCTGAAAGGCTTTCACTCCATTTAGCTAATTTCCTTTGCTTTTGTCACACAGGCTTGCTGTTTCCGAGAAGTGAATTTTATTTCTAAATTGCCAGTTTAACAAGCAGTCAGGTGAGGTTTTCCTCTCGGTCAATAGATTTCTCAGATATTAGCTGATCACGTTGTTCAATGCTTTACTTAAAAGGAAATAATTAGATCTCCAGTCTCAACTGAAAGCATGTCACTCTATGCAGATTACCTGACACTTTGCAAACAGGCCTTTACTGGTTTATAGTACAGTGCTCATAACTTGGGCTTAAACATTCAGGCAAAGAAAGGATGATGTTGAAATGGCATATTATTTTATACGTAAATGCAATATAGAAGTATGTAAATTAAGAGTAAAAAATACAGTTTTGACAATAAAGATTAAATCCACAATACAAATTTCAGGAGGCAGAAGTTATGGTTAAAGGACGGGGTCTTTATGAGAACATAGAATTTTTAAAACTTTGAATGTTCTAATATCGACCCGTTTTCAGCGAACGCTAAAAATAGCAAAGCTGCAGAACACCGAATTCTTTCCTAGGGAAAGAATTCAGTTGGCCGGTTCTGTGGCTTCGCTATTTTCAGTGCTGTGGTGGAAATTTACGGGTCTGGTTCAGGTAAGTGTGCGATTGTGTGGTTGTTAGGATTAGGGCGCGGGTTAGGTGAGTTAGGGTTAGAGCATGGGTTAGGTGAGTTAGGGTTAGGGCGCAGGTTAGGTGAGTGTGCGATAGTGACGGAAAATAGGGTTAGGGTTTGGGTTAAGGTAAGTGGATAGATAGTAGTGTATGTATAGTTTAGTGTAGGGTTAGTTGTAGGATTATAAGTGTATGTGTGTGTGTATTGATGTTTTTTAGGTGTGCTTGTGTTCTGTGTATGTGTTTCAGAATAGCGATTTTTTTTCCCAAGGAAAATATTTGCTGTTCTGAATGTTTGATATTATGTGGTTTAGATATTTTAGGTTCGATGAAATAGCGTTCACTATTTTCATCTTTCGATAACATGATAAAAACACAAAGGGCGCCCGCGGAGGTGCAGCAGTTAGCGTTGCCACCTCACAGCAAGAGGTCTCTGTTTCAATTCTCAGCTGGGGTGCCTTCTGTGTGGAGTCTGCATGTCCTCCCTGTGGTAGCGTGGGTTTCCTCCATGTGCTCCAGTTTCCTCCCACATCCCAAAGACATGCTGTAGGTGGATTGGACACTCTAAATTGGCCCTAGGAGTGAGTGCGTGAGTGTGTGTGCCTTCTGTGGAAGGCTGGGCACTGGGCTAGCAACTCGACACAGTAAAACTACACTGCCAATCATGAGCGGACAGGTGATCCGCTGTGGCGACCCCTAACTGGGAAAAAGCCAGAAGAGGAAGTTATGGTTAAGAAAGTATTCAAGATGAAGTTTTAATTCAGAATTACTGTGCTTTTAACACAACTTGTTTGTGCGATGCTATAGTCAGCCTCACTGGAAAGGATTTTCAAAATCTAAAGAAGTGCTTGCTTCTATTCTTGTGTCATAAAATGTTAACTATGGGGTTTCATCTCTGAGATTTTTGCTAGAATGTACCAGTGTTTTCAATGAGAGAATACTCCTCAGGATTCATGAAGCTTGGTGCAAGGACGGTTTTAGCCTTGCACCGAGCATCCTCCTTACAGATGGTGCAGCAGCACCATATGAATATTTATGAGGGCACACTGCCGCACCCTCGGCATGCACAGGAAACATGTGCGAGTGCAGGGGGTGTGTATAAGTGCTCTACGGAGGCTTAAACATGCCCCCACAGTTGCACAACCTACAATGCTTACTATTAGAGCCCGCCTCTAATAGTAAGCAATTAATTCAGTGTCTGTGGATACTGAAATGTATGCTAAGCATACAAGAGTGTCCACGAACACTGAAATAAAATCAAAGTAGTAATCACACAAACACATAGTGGAATGTTGAGCCCCTGTCCCTAGAACTATCACAATTAGTTTTCCCGTGTCCCTATTTTACATTTGTATTGCTTCATTATTGAAAGTGTAATCAAAGTGCAGCGTGTTTGTGTGCCGCTGCCCTCTGCTTAGCGTAGCTTACACATCAAAATCACCCAAATAGAAAAAAACATGCAGAATCAATGTTAATGTCAATAGTGTAGTGGTTAGAGCATCCGCCTAACTAACAGGCATTCACTGTTCGAGTCCCACTATAGCACATATCTTTTTCCATGTGGAATGTGTATATGAACATATTTATACATCTTTTTGCTGTATAACCTATATAATAACATGTAAATGTGAACTGGAGTACTGCATGAAATGTTTAATTAATGTAATTTAATGAAAGTGGAAGTGTCATAATGAATAAGACACTAGTAAGCAGGTGTAAGCACAAATAAGCAGTAAACATATATAAGTACTAGTAAGCAAGTCTAAGTGTGTTTGTGCGGGTGTAAGCAGTGCCTACACACAATAAGCATAGTAGAAGCTAACTGAATTTAAGAAACTGTAATCGGAAGATAGCACAGCCTACCATCGTGCAAACACGCACACACCCACTCACAACTGCTTAAAAGTGCTTTAATCACTCTGTATCCAATGGCCCTTGTTCTGCCCAGCAACAAAATAAATGGCCTCTGCAAAAGTCAAACCCAGTACCCTGCACACCACAGCCAATGTGATTTACCACTAAGCCATGGCAGATATACATAAATCTGATGTTATCACAAATATATCGTCCAACACAGTCATGCAACAGCATAGGAAAAGTATATGATTATGTAGATGTATGTGCATGTGTATGTACATATATATATAATATATATATATATATATATATATATATATATATATATATATATATATATGAAGAATGAACATCGTGACAATTAAGCATACAAAAAGAATGAGAAGGAAATCAACAGCAACTCCAGTATTACAGTATTATTTACTGCTGTCATCTTATGTCATATCAAGCTGGGCAGGGGTGGGCAAATCAATACTACTCAAACCACAGGCAGGATACTACCAGTGGGAGTAACATTGTCGATCTGCTAAGTGTACTTTACAATGGAGAATGGATGACTGCTGTGTCAGTGAAGTGTTGGGGTGGGTGTTTGGGGAATTAGGATCCATGGGTATATGGGCATATATGCAAATGAAGCACCCAGCAATAGTGTAGTGGTTAGAGCATCCGCCTAACAAACAGACATTCCCAGTTCAAATCCCACTGCAGCACATACCATTTTCCATTGGTAATCTGTATATGAACATATTTTGATATCCATCTGCTGTATAACCTGCATAATAACAATTAAAAGTGAACTGGAGTGAAGTGTCAGTGTCATAATTAATAAGGCACTAGTAAGCAGGTTTAAGCATAAATAAGCAGTAGTAAGCATATATAAGCACAGGTAAGCGTGTCTAAGTGCGTTTGCATGAGGGTAGTCATTACCTACACAGATTAAGCAAAGTAGAAGCTAACTGAGTGTAAGAAACTGTAACTGGAGTTTAGCATTGCTTAGCTCCACGCAAACCCGCGCACACCCGCTCACAACTGCTTTAAAGTGCCTTAATCACCCAGTACCTAATGGCTCGTGTTCTGCCCAGCAACAAAATAAACAGCCTTTGCAAGGCTAGAACTCAGGACCCTGTACATCACAGTCAGAGTAGTCAACCTCTACACCATAATAGCAACACATATAAAGGAGGTATCAGCAAACTAATCCTCACCACAGGGAATTCATATCAAACATGTGAACTGAATCTATGTACAGTGTAATGTTCTATAACCCACCACAGACCATAAATATGTGAATTGGAGTACTGCAGTAAACATAGAGTTGAGGTGTCACTGTAATAAAGCTTTGAAGTCCCCAGGACCCCATACAGTTTATGTACACATGAATCATGGATACCAGACACATATATAACCTGTAATGAATAAGACATCATTGACAAAAGGCAAATATAATGCTAAATAACCAATAAGCAATGCTAACCGCAGCGCAGCCGAACTAAGCAATTGTAAGTAATGTGTATGGAAGCCAATACAATATGCCCACAGGTACACCTCTTTAAGCAGTGCCAACCTGAAGTAAGCAGGTGTGCCCATAGCTTAGCCTTTTCAAAACCGGCCAATTACGGAAAAGTGCGAGAATCCGGCCCTACTTAAACTGAAGAGGCGGGAATATGGCTCATAACTGGTTGTACCATCCCTCTGCAGGCAAAATGGCTGGAGTGGGAGAAGGCACTCGCTTTAGAGTGCAGCGTTGGGCATTCAGGAGTCCAAATTCATGGTATGACTCCTGATAAAGCACCATGACAGGAGACTACTGCAGGGCCAGTACCAGGGCTTGCAGTACAAAACAGAGGCCTAGGACAGTCTCGCCCATGACCTCACTAGTGCCACAGTTATCCCCCAGACTGGTGAGCAGGTCAGGCACCACCATGCAGACCTGAAGCGGTGGAAGGGGGATGTCCTGGAACAGTGGATCCAGGAAGCAAGGCAGATGCAGAATGCCCCAGAACTAAGTACTCCTTCCACTACGTAGTTAATAATTGCCTAGCTTGTGTATACTATGGATAGGTATGGCTAAATATCACTGTACTTCTCTGACAGCTGCAGATGAGTGGGCTGCGAACCAGCAAGCCTATGATGCTAGGTGCAAATGATGTGTCGCGAGCCTGGTTAGTAAATTGCCTGCATGTACTGTCATAACAAATAAATGTAAGATCCTCAGAAAGTGTACCAGTATACAGAATTGTGTAATATGCTGTGAATAAAGGTGTAACCCCTGCATTGCTTCTGTTTACTCTGCAGTCATATGTTGTAGCACTGTTGCAGTTATTAAATAGTACTGTTGTAGTACGCAGTGTTACCCACACTGTGGTATGCAGATAAAATGTGTATGAAGTGCTGTATAACAATGTTGGAAGTGCAAACAGGTCAGTCATATTAGAAAAAATACATTGCAAAGCCTCACAACAATTGCCTGATAGCCTAGTGTACAGTGATCTTAACTGTAATGCTTTTGTCACACACAGCAGGGCTTTTAATCCCAGGAGCGCTAGTAAGTTGTATGTATAATCATTCCACACAACTGCACACAGTTTGTTAGAATCCAATAGTCCAAGAACAGAAGAGGCTCAACACGACCAATAAAAAATAATATAATACTTTAATGCTGCAGCAAGTAAGCGCTTTCACGTTTCAAGAACGCTTCATCAGACTTGAAGTCAAGCCTGTACATAAGACATAGGTCCCGTACATACCAATCTACAAACATACCATTGTACAATATAACGCCATTGGGTAGTGTAATAATACATGTAAGGGACAGACCACTGCAGTGATTATGAATGTTGCGAAAACTACAAGGATTTATTAGTTGTTAATTGAACTCTCTCTCTCTCACACCTACCATATGTGCACAAATAACCGATTTACACAACTCATTTGGTATGTCTACACTCCTAAGCTTTGTTGGGACATATGTCCAATTGCTTTATAAATATTCACATTTGTTTCTATGCATGTGCCATGTTATAATATTCCCATATTGGTGGCCTGTTGCCATCAATGAAACCTGCATGTTGTTGTAATGGCCACTGTTTACCCATATATGCATGTGTTCTGCCTGCTCTGCAACTATTTTATATCTGGTGCCCTGGGTAATGGGAATACCTATGCATGCTGTTATAACTAATCATGAATGCTGTTGACTATTATTAACCCATATCTGCCTTAAACATGCTACAACATAGCTCGTATGGGAAGGACGGTCCCAGCGAACCCATCTGCCCCACCTCATCTGGCCATAGCACCGGGCACCAGCACACCTGGGACCCAGCCTGGGACCTCCTCATCTGTTGGCCCTGCACCACCTTCAGGTGGAACTGCCACAGGGGATGGGGCTCACCCCCCATGGGAGTAGGAGCAGACAGGAACCTGTCACCCATGGTATGGTCCAGGCTGTGGTGCGTAGGGAGCTCGACAGGGAGATTTGAGACCACCTACACCAGCTTGAGGGCCGAGTGGTGCAACTAGAGGGTGAACCTGCCCTCCTACACAGCCCCCAGCACAACCACCTTCTGGGCTGTGAAGGTGCAGTGGTGACTGCCCATGGGTGGGGACCTCAGTCCCACTGTATCCATTTGTGAGCTCATGGGCCTGCAACTTCCAAACACCCCTCCCCGTCCAAGGTGTTTCTCCCCAACATGTGTCATATACCGCCGCTGTATGCGTCTTGTTTGTCTTGTCTGTCATCCTACCCAACCTATCCTCCCTGATCATACCTTCTCTCCTTCCCCGACATCCCACTCTCACCTACAAATAAAAAAAAAAAGGGCAATCTGTTCCCGCAAAAAAAGCACGCCCCATACATAGCTGTCCATTTCGCACACGTGTCCACTGGACAGATGTATACGTTTCTAATTGGCATCATAACATACTATTGTTGTCCTCACCCCTCTCTCAGGGTTGTGAGTGTCCAAATGTACCGCCAAAATTATTGCAGATGCACAGCCATTGCTGTAGAAGAAATGGGCAGCTATAGACCTTCCCTACACCCTTCCTGCACATCCCTACCTACCTTGCCTGTCTTTCCCTCTTTGTGCCCCTTTTTCACCACTTTCCTAACACCCCTTTTTTCTTTTCTTTTAAAGAAATTAGAGTGTGGGTAAGCGGGAGTAAGCACTTTTAAGCAGCAGTGAGAGGGTTTCAGCCTGTTTGCGCGGGGTTAAGCACTGCCTACACAGGTTAAGCAATCAAGAAGGTAACTGAGTGTAAGGAACTGTAACCAAAAGTAACCACTGCTTACTGTCATGCAAACCCACGCACACCCACTCACAACTGCTTAAAAGTGCCTTAATTACTCCGTATCCAATGGCCCTTGTTCTGCCCAACAACAAACTAAATGGCCTCTGCAAGGCTTGAAACCAGGACTCTGCACACCACAGCCAATATGATTTGCCACTAAGCCATGGCAGATATACAGACATCTGATGTTATCACAAACATATCATCCAGCACAGTCATTCAACAGTATAGGA
Source organism: Protopterus annectens (assembly GCF_019279795.1). Taxonomy (NCBI): domain Eukaryota; kingdom Metazoa; phylum Chordata; order Ceratodontiformes; family Protopteridae; genus Protopterus; species Protopterus annectens. Next base: position 1,855,376,328 of record NC_056725.1, on the reverse strand, counting down.
AATTTATTTCATTAAGTAAATGTATGTGTGTGTGTTTGTGTCCAGATATATATACATACATAGATATATATTTATATATATATTTATAGATATATCAAGAATAAACCATGTGACAACAAAGCATTAAAAAAGAATGAAAAGGAAAACACCAGCAAATCCTGTATTATGTAATGGTGTTGGCCTATATAATATCAAGACTACCTCAGACAGGCATGTGTCATTAATACACGCAAGCATTTGTACATTGCCCAAATACATTACTTTGAGCATTTTATTTACATTAACAAAACAGTTCCTGTCCAATCGTAATGTGAGAACTGTACTCTTGCAAGGTGCTGTGTGCAGCATCATCATCATTAAAAAGTTGAATGGGTTAACCATAGAGGGACCGGTAGTGTCATGTATACACTGGGGTCGTCTGCATCACATGTACCTGGAACTTTTAGGCGTCATATGCATACCAGTATCACATGCCTGAGACAGGGGTGAGGACAACAGTAGTATGCTGTCATGCAAATTAAAAAGTTTACATGTGTCCAGTGGACGTGTGTGAAATGGACAGCTATGTATGGGGAAAAAGTTGTTCTGGGAACAGATTGGCCTATAGTTTCCATTTTTGTAAGGTGAGAGTGGGATGTTGGGGAAGGAGAGTAGGTATGCTCATGGAGGATAGGTTGGGTAGGATGGCAGACAAGACAGACATGACAGCATACAAGGACGGTGTATGACACACATAGGGGGGAACACCTTGGACGGAGAGGGGTGTTTGGCAGGCACAAGCCCATAAGCCCCCAAATGAAACAGTGGGACGGAGCCACCACTGTACCTTCAAAGCCCCAAAGGTGGCTGTGCTGGGAGCTGTCTAGGAGGGGCAGGCTCAACTTTTAATTGTTGGCTGACATGTTCCTGTCTGGAACTGCTCCCAGGGGTGGCAAGCCCCATCCTCAGTGGTGGTTCCACCCAAAGGTTGTGCAGAGCCAACAGAGGTGGAGGTCCAAGGCTGGGCCCAGACATGCCAGTGCCCAGTGCCATGGCCAGCTGAAGTGGGACAGGTGGTTCCGCCGGGACCTGCAATCCCATACAGCCTATGGTGTCACAGTTTTAACACAGATAAGGCTTAGTAATAGTCAACAGCATTCAGGATTACTTATAACAGCATGCATAGATATTACCATTAACCCAAGACAGCAGATGTCATACATTTGCAGAGGGAGCACAACACATGCATATATACTGAATGACATCTGTCCAAAGCGTAGATGACTTGTGACTGCAGCTATGAACACTGGCCCATTATTGGCATGTCACTGTGATAACCTCAGACAGCGACTGTCATACCACTGTTTCATGTGACATATGTCCAATCAGGGATGCGATGTTAGTAACTCTCATCACTGTCACCGTGTACTGACTGCAATCCTCACACTATGCTTCTGCAGTCCACAGATGTGTGTTCTGTGAGTAACACAAGAAACAACTGGTTCCACACACTGACCAGTCCACAGATGACCCTACAGATGGGGGTTTCCTCACAAACAGAGCATTGTGTTGTCAGTTATTAAAACATGCAGACTAGCCAATACCACACACAACCTGTTAAACTGGCAGTAGTCTGAATGAAGCATAGCTACACTCACATGCTGTAGTCATGTCTGGCACATCACCCTCCTGTCTTTAGGCTATTTTCCACAGTGTATGTTGTTTGAGGTATATCCAGATTTCATCTGTGATGCTGTTTATCAAACACCAGATCCAAGTTCCACTCACAGCGACTGTCATGGGCAAACACCAACATGATGTTCCTAGATATTGTACTGTGTTTCCATGCAATTGGCTATGGGAATGTCACCACAGCTGTTCCACATGCATTCAGCTAGAGGAGGACTGCAATAGGTGCACAGGCCATCACCTGATCATGACCATCACTTACAAAACACAAGCTGCTGCTGAGCAGGTGTACATCTCCACATCCATCAGAGAGTGTGTGGGAGAGACAGAGGCAAAGTACATCAGAGAAGGGCTGGGAGACTAAAACCTAAGCATCTTCTGTCACATATCTACCAGTACAGGGGTTCAAATCCCTGACTGACTAGCCATTACTAATACAAGTACATGCAGTTACTCCATGCGCCCCATAGCTGACATGTTGGTGTGCTGTAAGAACATATATGTGTGCTGGTGAGCGACATCTGCAACTGAGATATAGTAGACATACATTAGGTGTAGCACACATGGCTGTCCACATGAACAGATGTCATTGTCAACACTACACTAATGCACAGGTATTACATACACCACTGGGGTTATCCTGAGGTTCTATGGGCTAGGGCATGTGAACGTGTCTGTCATCAGTCAGTATGCCAATGGGAGTTATACTGGGTGTGACTGTGGTTGGGAACATCATACCCCACATGCAGACACAAGGTGCCAGTACTGACATGCATGTGTGCATTGTTTAATGGGTGTGTAGTGGTTGGCTGTGCAAGATGGCTGTACAAGGCTGGGTGAGGGGTAATCCTTGGCATCAGGCCACCTGACAATGGTCTGCAGTGTGGTTCAGGGGTGTAGTGTCTGCACTGTCCCACACAGATGGATATTGTATTAACCATCCTGTCATCCTGGTTACTATTGTGTGTGGCCATTGCTGTGCAATGCATGCCATGTCTGTGTTTGATAGTCCTTGACATGGACATTGCCTGGGATGTGCACGTCCCACATTAATGTACAGTGACATGTTTAAGTGTACCTGGTTTGCCTGGCACATGTTATATACACAGACTGTTATCATCAGATGTGCCAATCCTGGTCTGGTGTGGCAGGACCTGCTAATAGACAGCAGGTTGACCCTGCACATGCATTGATAGCATGATACAGTTATTCCCTGGTAGCAGTGGCATCTATCCATACAGGGCATGTGTGTAAGGCATTGTATGTCCTTTGTGGATCACATTTGATGGCACCACATATGTTGCAGGTGTCCAGTGGGGAACATAGTGAAGGTGCATTGTCCACAATTATGTACCTGTACTGGTGGACAGGGTGCCATGCCCTCTGCAGCCACACCATGATTACTATCTGTCAACAATGTGTAGGGTACTAGAAACATAGTGGTATTTTTCTAGGCAAGTGTGTTTGTGTATGACACATGGGTTGAGACCGCATTCTGGGTAATAGTAGGGTTGCTTACTTTGTTCACCAGGCCTTTTGCCAGATGTAGGTATATGGATTGCCAACCCGGTCACTTGGCTGATTGAAATCTGTAATCCTTGTGAGGTGGACATTATGACATATCATATGGCCACCATATAGGAAAACTTCAAAATCTGCTCCTCAACATGTCCAGTGGTTAGACACTCACAGCTACCTCCACACAGGGTATGACTGACACACACGCACTTGCCTTGTCTCGGAATAGAGCTTCTACCTAACTAGTTTATCACACTACAGCATTACGCAGTTATAGCACATACTACAGAGATTACTGGGCTACTTCATCCCCAAAGGTGTATTTCACAAGGAATGACATCAGCAGGTTTACCAAAGTAGGGCATTTCAAATTTCCTGCAAGTGAGTAGCCTAAAATGCATTGCTCATAAAACAGACAGTGAGACACACACAAAACATCCACAACTGACATGTGTGGTTATAGAACCCATGACTAAGATCTAGATCACCCTACTGCATGGAGATGTTATAGGATGCACCACAGGAACTACTAGGGAACTTGTTCCCCAAAGGTCAATTTGACAAGGAATGACATCAGCAGGACTACCAAAGTAGGGCATTGTAAATGTACTGCGAGTGGGTAGGCTATAATGCATTGCTCCCTACACAGACATTGAAACACACACAAAACATACGTAACTGCCATGGTGGTGGGTGGAATCCTACCACAGTTCTAAATCACACACCAGCAGTACGCAGTTACCCGACACTTTACAGAGGTCACTGGGTTACAGCATTCTCAGAGGTGTATTTCTAGGTGGGAGACATCAGCAGCATTGCCAAAGTTGAGTATATGAATTGTAAGTAGTGCGAGTACTCTAAAAAGCATTGTTCCCTTCTCAGGCAGACAGACACACACACAGTTGCCAAGTCTGGGATTAGAACACCTACCAAACTAGTCTTTTACACCACAGCATTACGCAGTTACAGGACTCACTACAGAGATTATTGGGTTACAGCAGTCCCAGAGGTGTATGTCTAGGTGGGTGACATCAGCAGGCTTGCCAAGGTAGGGCCAATGAATAATAGTGAGTGTGACTATATATATATATATATATATATATATATATATATATATTTATATATATATATATATATATATACACATACATTTGTATCTGTGTAGACATTAATATATTTTCACACACACATACATCTGCATGTTAGAATACATACTCTGTACTGTTGAATGACTGGGCCGGATATGTTTGTGAATACAGCAGGGTTATGCTTATCAGAGGTGGCTTAGAGGTAAATCACATTGGCTATAGTATAAATGTTCCTGGGTTCAAGCCTAGCAGAGGTTGTTTATTTTGTTGCTAGGCAGAACAAGGGCTGATGGATACAGAGAGATTAAGGCACTGTAAAGCAGTTGTAAGCATGTTGTCAGGCATGGTATGTCCATTGTGAGTCACATGTGAAGGCACCATAGGTGGTGCAGGTGTCCATTGGGGAACATGGTGGAGGTGCATATTGGACAGATGGCCAGGGTGACATGCCCTCTGTAGCCCACTGCTATCACTGCATAGTTACTATCAGTGGCCAATATGCAGTGTACTACCCACATATTGTCTTTTGCCTAGGCATGTGCGTGCATATGACACAAGGGTTGAGTGTGTGCTCTGGGTAATAGTGGGATTGCTAACTGTGATTGGCTGGCCTTGATGTCACATGTATAGGTATGGCTTTGCACCCCAGCCTCACAGCTAATGTACATCTGTTATCCCTGTATGCTTGACATTGTGATATAGAGCACGGCCAACATAAAATATATGCAAAACCTCCTCCACATTGCCCACAGGTGTCACACACTTACAACCACCACTACAGAGGATACAAGTCACACACACACTCACTCGCACACCTGTCATATCTGGGATTTGAACCCATACCTAACAAGTTTATTATACTACGGCAGTACACAGTTATAGCACGCAGCACAGACATTACTGAAGCACTTCTTCCCCAAAGGTGTATGTTACAATGAATGACATCAGCAGGATTACCAAAGAAAGGCATTTCAAGTGTACTATGAGTTTTACATGTCTTTTAACCATGTGTAGACGCTGTGTACTGTCACAAAAACACATTTACACCCACTTAAAAGTGCCTTATTCAGTCCTAAATGACATTATTAACAAACCTTGCCAGTCTTGAACCCTGGACCATGCACACCATAATCACTGGACTTACCACTAAGCCATCTGGGTTGTATACATTTTTCATGGTTTTTAGAATACACATTTTACTACATGTATTCCACAGCACTGAAAACAAATGGGACAATCACTTTGTGTACATATGTACAGTACCTTTGAATGTACTATACTCTGTGAAACAACATAGACAAGTCTACATATGTACAACTATTATAAATAAATACTAAATACATATATGCACTTATGGGATGTGTACACACACACACACACACACACATATAACTATATATATATATATATATATATATATATATATATATATATATATATATATATATATATGCATATACACAGACACAGCTATAGCCATATATATAAACATGTCTGAACACCCTTTGCGACAAAGAAGGGTTTCAAAGGAATTGACGTGTACACAAAACAGAGGCAACTCTTGTATTATAACATTTAAATCTTAATTAGTTAACTAGAGAAGAGATGGTTGTTGTGTATGTGGAGTTTGGGGTGGGGAATGATAGCTAAGGAAATATACTCTGGGGATTGTGGAGCTTGGGTGGGGGAATGATGGGTATGGAAATACACCCCGGGGACCACTTCTGTGTCACTGCTTGACAGTGGCGCAGGAAAATAACATACCCAACAGTAGTCGTTCTGGACTGTCTATTCTTTTCTATTCCTAACTATGTAATAATTTGTAGACTCCACTCACCACAGATGACTACCATGGTGTTCAGCATGTTAAAAGACATAACACATGTGTATTCCTGGCTACAGGATAGTCACACACACACACACTCACCAGTATTGTGCTTACAAGTCTTGCCTATGTAAAGGTAACTAGTAGAGTGGTATGCAGTTGGGGAATGTGCCACAGAACCCATACAATTACACTTAATCTGATTCTGCTTCTGAGCTGGGTGACATCACAGGACTGATTACTTGCAGTGGGAAGGGGGGGAAAGGGTGGTTTAGCAGATGACAAGGATAAAGGCCAGTGCAAAAGGTGGTTTCTCTTTGGAAAGCAGTAAAACCCACTGTCATAACAGGATGCAGACACAAATGCACACACACACACTCAGACATTTGCTGCCACACACACGCAGGTGCCGGTGGTGGGATCAGAACTCCAGCCTATCTACAGATTACTATTCCAGTACTACACAGTTACGAGAAGCGCCACAGAGATTACACACTTCAAAGCACTCAGAATGCCCTTCTAAGATTGAGGACATTAACAGGGATACTGACAGTTAAGATGTACATAGCTGTGAACATGTGTGTTTAAAATAGGAGTCCATTACAACTTGTATGCACAAACAAGATGCATCATCTGTAGGTAAGACATAGGTAGGCCTGAGAGGTATAGTTGTAGCACAACAAGCCCTGAACTGGAATATGCCCATCTGTGGAATGGACAACTACTATCACTATACAAGGTTACAGTGGTCATGCTCATACACATGGAATCACAGGACTTGTTTGGATGCATTAACTCCAATTACACAAGGTGACAGTGGACATGCTTATACACTTAGTAGCACAGGGCCATTTGGGATGCACTCTGACTCCAACTACACAAGGTTATACTGGGCATGCTCATACAACAAAGGGCTTGTTTGGATGCACTGACTCAAATTACACAAGGTGGCAGTGGGTACGCTCATACACTTAGTAGCACAGGGCTGTTTGGGATGCACTCTGATTCTAACCACAGAAGGCCACAGTCGGCATGCTCATACACTTAGATGTACAGAACACATTGTAATGGACTCTTATTGTAAACACACAGGTTTACAGCTATGTACATTTTAACTGTCAGTGTATATGCACATCATACAGGTTTACTAACAGATACCCGTATGTGGCCCATAAATGATATATCTGCGTCTGTGCTGTGTGATACACATGCATACATGTACATGAAGTACTGCCATATATATATGAAGTTTACACAATCATGCATGTGTGGAAGTGACAGACAATTGGTTAACTGAGATACACAGGTGGATGCAAAGTACGGCGTGTGACACAGACATTGCTGCCCTGAAAGGCATACATTGATAGGTTGTGGGCAGTGGCATTATACTTGGTACAGTGGCATGTGCAAGCATAATATGTGAACCCCATTGTCTAATGGTACTGAGGTGCAGGTGTCAAGATGGCCTCACCTGGTTGTGTTAGTAGTTGTCAATATTAGCAGGACCGCTCCGCTAAGTATATCTGACATTGGTCATCTCCACAATGTCTGCTGCTGTCTGTCATCTGAGATGTAGCATTTGATACCAAGCACAATACTGCCACTCGCAGTGATGTCATGGTAGAAGTGGCAACTGCTTGACCAAAACAATGAGCCAATGTCCTGCTATAATTATGAGATTATCCAGTGTCTGTCATTCTGGGATGACATGACTGAAAGAAGACAAGCCTTTGTCACAGATCACATGCATCCATTATTCAAGGGAGTGTGGATAATACCTAGGTCGAATGTACCCATATAGTGCCATTCCAAAGCATATGTCCTAAACACAGAAGTAACACCCTGACACCTACAAGACAATTGCATTGGATGCTTATGCTAACCAGTGCTAGATGTGTGGCTTTCGTAATCCATTTGCTCAATGTAGAACCTGCAATGGGGAATACTGACATCTGTGCAGTGAGGAACACCTGACTGAAGGCTCTGTAGTGCACAATATCACTACTACCACATAACTCAGATCCAGACATGTGGGCCATAACACTGGTATGGACCACTCCAGGTGGTGGTGTCCACATATTCATAAAGGCTACTCACAAGTAAAGACCACTGCTCCAACATAATTCATCACAGATGAGTCAGGTACAGGTGACAGTGGCAAAAGCTGCATTCTAGGTTGTATCCTCATATACATCCACCACCATGTCCTCAGACTACCAACACACATCTATAAATGTGGTATGAAATATTATGGTACAACACCAAATAACCTTTGATTGGTGGACTGTACCTAGCCCTACATCAACTGTGCAAAGTACCCATGTACTGACACAGTTGCATAATGTGTTATGCAATGCAATAATACCACTGTTTGTAACCAGGTCAGTTGTACACATACCAGGGTCCCTCGGATGTTATCAGCAGTAACAGAGTTGACTGCTGCTATACACCAGTATTGTTATACCCTCATGGTTGGATATGACCTAGATGTACCTGCCCTGGATATGTACATCCCTCACTCATACAACATACATGAAAATACCATAGCTGTTGTTGTCCTTTGTAAATACAGATGGCTACATTCATTACACACATGCACATGGAAGATAGGTCCATGATTGCTGAATGCTAACAGTACATAAAGTTTGATATCTATGTTGACAGAGGTAATATTCCCTCTCTGCTGGTCACCCATGACACCTACCATATCATACAACAATCCACGTGGCATGTATGTCATTAGACATGTCCACCAAATGCAATACCTACAAACATACCCAAATAACAGGATCGTAGGACCTACACACATGGCCTGTATTGGCAGACTCAGGGAAATACAGCTATGCTCTGTGTGTTCCTGAGTAGTTACAGGTGATATGTCCATGACATGTACAGCCATGTGTGACCCACAGCTCCTACATATACCCCATGTCAACAATTGCAAGCCATGCATGCTGTGTGCTGTCTGGACATTAATCTTATTACCACAATAGCCAGAACATGCTGGGGTGAGATGTTTATAAGACACAGACCTCGCACATGCTTGAACAAGTGTAATGCCGAGCTCAAACAAAGCACATTGCTGGCACTCTTCCAGTAATCATGAAGTGTGTGTGGCAAATATGATGTGTGTGTGGCAAATATGATGTGCTCACTGTTGACCATTACAGTGCCCTGGCTTCACAGTGGAACTGTCAAATAACAGTCTGTGGGATCATGACATGGAATATTGCTGTGTGTGTGTCTTGCTGATATGTGCTGTTGGCATAAATGTACACTTAGCTACTCAGTGAAGGTGGTTGTGTGCCCTACCAGTACATGAATACAACATCCATTATGATGCAATGCTCAGCTAGGTTTCACACATGGTGTGGGGAAGATGTGGAATGTATCCTCTTGACCTGCTAGTCCACTTACTGATGGAGACTGCATATGTGTACATGTATTGATGTGTGTTTAGATTACATGCATGTGCAGTGTCTGATGTTTGAAGGTGACTGTTGTCTTAGTACATCATGCAGTTGCAATGCAGCCTCAATATTACCAAGTGTACATGGTGATATGCTCAAAGTACAGTAAGCTGTACTTTAGTTATGGACAGATGTTTGGACATAACTACTAAGTGATGGGGCTACTTTGCAGATGAATGGTTACTGAGGACAGCTCTCAGATGTGTTACAACCATTCCTACAATAACCTGTGTAACTGCTAAGCCATAGTTTTGTTAATTGAATGGGATGACACACAACGTAGAATGCAGTAAGGGTGACACTGAAGGAAAACCTCTTGACACCTGTAACAGTAACATCTCCCCTGTGCATATATTGTGCATATATCAGTACAGTTGGCAAAGGAAAGAGTCAGTACACTTCGTACCATGTGCAATAGTGCTGTAACTCTGCAATACCTATCATGAGATAGGCAGGTGTTTGATTCACAGTACTGGCACATGTGGTCATGTGTGTGTCCATATATGTCACGTATGGTGGGAATACATCCCAAATGTTTTTCACTCTCCTGTACACTGTTGTAGACATCTGTAAAGAGTGAAGTGTAGAAAGCAAGACATAGGCAGAGATTTGAATCTCACACATGTCGAGTGTCTGTATGTGTGTGTCATAGATATATAGCTTTATGAATGCCACAGTGTGTGTGTGTGTGTGTGTGTGTGTGTGTGTGTGTGTGTGTGTGTGTGTGTGTATGTGTCAGAGTGTGTGTTACTGTGTCTGTGAAACCCTGAGTGTGTGGGTGTGTTACTGTGTCTGTGAATCCCTGAGTGTGTAGGTGTGTATGTGTGTTTGCATACTATCATGAGAGTGGGTATTACTGCTTCCCAATGAGAAACCACATTTTCCACTGGCCTTTATCCTTGTCGTCTGCTAAACCACTCTTTTACCTCCTCCTCGCTTCAGATAACTATACCTGTGATGTCACCCACTATGGATGTGACGGCTCTGGCCACAGTAGCTCACCACACAGCTATCATGCTCTTGGATCATTAGATCAATAAACATGTTTGAAACTTGGGAGATTATAACTGTGATGTGGAAGCTACTAAGTGCATGCAGGTATTGTCATACAGACCTGTGAGTAGTCTACATTTACATATGGGACACTAACTGAAAACACTGACATCCCCACCACATGCAATTACACCTGAAAGAGGAAGGCAGAACATCCAGATCAACATGCAGTTACTGTTTTTATACATGATACATATTGTCAAAAGTATAAAATGCATTCTAAAACTGTAGTACATGGTATGTCTGCTGCCTGTCAACACTACTCAACAATGGTAATCTAAAATTGTCTTCCTAGTATGTTCACCCTGTGCATCAGACCATATGAGCATGTCCCTGCACCAATGGTGTGGATGACAGGGACGCTGCACAGGCATCATCATATGCACAGGGTGATAATGTTTGCCACAGGCCTAGGCTGCACCATTGGATGACATCATGTGTGTGGGTTAGGGCCTTTTATCTCATTGGGCATGTATGGATGTTATGTGTGTGTGTGTGTTGAGGTGCCCTACATTTGTTTCTGGTGTGTGTGTGTGTATGCATGCACACAGCTCTGGAATGTGGCTGGCCTACACAGGGGTATTATTGACAGCTGCAGACTGTACAGGGCAGGTTTTACAGTTCACGTTGTCTGGCCACGGCCACATGACCTGTGCCTGCCAGGGGTTGCACGGCCACTTCCAGGCAGAGGTCCAGTTTGGGTACTGTCTGATGACACGTCCACTGGAACTGTGTCCCTGTTGGGACCGTCCAGGAGGAGCACGTGGCCTGCTGTGTCCTGGTGTGGACAGCACAGCACCAGCTGCACTGCTGCTGCTGCTACCACCACTATGGGAGCAAGCATGTGAAGTAGCATGTTCACGTAGACCTTCAACAGTTGATGTAGCTAGCCTACGTCCACGTGCCCGACGCCTTACTCCCACCAGATGTTCTAGCACAGACATTCCATGCTCGAGGATTGACATGCCATGGTCAAGGATTCCCACCATGTCACCCAATTGTCTATCCAAAACATCTGCAAGATGATGGTGAGCATTTGCAATTGCCTGGATGTTGTCAGTTAAAGAATGGACAGCAGCCCTCTGAAGCAGTAGACCTTCTCTGTTGTGCCATTCAGCATGTGCCTGTGCCTCCATTACAGCCTGAAACATGCATCTGCTGACACCAGCTGATGTGCTATATCTTGCAGGGGCATATTGGCCAGAATACCTCCTATGAGCAGCCCTGAGCACATGCCTGTGTGGGAAATCACCAGTCAGTTGGCTGGGATCATGGTGTGCAGGCAAACCTTCCATAGTCTCTACACATCCCTGTTCCATGCTACCACCCACCAACTGTCCTTCCACTATGGCCACTGGTTATGGGGTATGTGTAGGCATGAGAACTGTGTGCGGGGATGAGGGGGATACAGGTGGAATGGCAACCGATGGCACAGATTCAGCCCCTGACAACCCTGCCTGTGCCTCAAACATACTTTCATCATCACTGCTAGAGTCTGTGGGGACACTAACATCAGATGGACCACAGAAGGTCAACGCACTTACATCAACACCTGTGAGGGGCAGACAAGAACTGTACATTACAAGTTATACATCACAGTACAGACACACAGAGACAGACACACAGACAGACACAGACACATGATATGGCACCCAATGACATGCAACATGCATGTGATATGGCAGAAGGCATTCAGCTTAGACAATTATAGTGGTAGTTGTCATACATCCCTGAGTAGCACACAACAGCATGCATGTGTTATAGCAGAAGGCATGCACCTTACACAATCATAGTAGTAGTTAGCATACATCCCTGTGTTGCACCATTTGTGTTAGTAGGTTATGCCCCAAACCTGCAACACAATACATGCACTATGCACTGTTGCACCGCAGTGCCATGTTTTGTACAACATACCACACATTTTAACAGACTGACCTGTGTACATCTGTTGCTAATGCTTTGTGTTGGCCACTGCCCCTATGTGTGAGGAGGATATGAGCAGAAGGGTATGTTGAGTGAATACTATGTTTGCCTGAGCCCTAGCCAGTGCATGTCTGTTCAACATTATTCTGCTTACCCCTGAGCTGAGTCTACAGACAATGTGCATGTGGCTGTACACACGTTTGACATGGCCGTCCCTACTTTGCAATGGTGCCAGAGACCAGCACAGGTTAACAGTACACCAGCCTGATGTGTGGCATATAATTTTGCCAATCACATGTAGTATGACATGTCTTCTGCTGAAGTGTTGAATGACAAGCATACATGTTTAACACAACGGTGTCCTTTCAAATATACAGTGAGGTAATGGTGTCACAATGCAGGGACGTGTCATACTAGCATGGACCTTCCGCTGACGCAATGTTGTCAGTCCACCCTGCAGATATACAGGGACATACTGTACATTGAGCTGATGTGCATAGCCATTGCAGGGCATCATGTGGCTTCACTATTGCTATACAGTGTGAGTTACAGACACAATTCATATCCATGACTGTGTTCAGATACAATACATATCTAATGTGGAATGTGACCCATGTCACTGAGGTGTATACACACTAAACCCTAATGTGGAATGTGTGACACAAGTCACTGAAGGGTATACAGATGACACCCCTGCACATCTGCAACCATATTGCTGATGCCTGGCAACTATGCCCAGACATGGCTAACTTAGCAGTACTCCATGTCTCACATGCCATCCGTGTACCTCACACACATGCGAAGCAACCATGACAGTGATGTCTGACACCAGCAAGGTGAATGTACTGTATCTGTGGCCTGATGTGGTTGTATGTGTATGTTGTGCAACACGTGTGTATTTGGATACTGTATAGGTGAAAGCTTTCATGTCGTGACACACTCAAGATGTTCAAAACATGTTATGTGGTGGTTTGATGTCATGCCTACACAAGCTGTGCACAGGTCTGTATGATGCTTAATGTGTCACATCTGCAATATCACCATTACACAAAGGCCATAGTTGTATTGTGTCGAGCCAATGTACAACAGGGTGTACATCCCTTCTGCTGTGTGTGTTGCTTCATGTCTCTGGCCATCCTCCATGGCCATGTGTAAACATGTTTTGTCCAATGGTTGTGATGGGTATCTGTTTCATATGTCAGTGTTGTACCATATGACATACACCCATAGATGTCATATGCTCCACTGAGGACAGGGTTATGCAGAAAAAGGGTGGTATGTTTGGGATGTGACATATCATGTTTTGCAGGATAGTTAACCAGCGTTGCAGTCAGCCCACAAAATGTCATGGACATGTCAGATAGCACATGACATTGAGTGACATTCTAAGCAAGGGTAAAATCCACAAGGGTGAATACTGTGGGCTGGTCATACTCCAGCTCCAAAACATTTAGAGTGTGTGCGCACATATGCTCTCTGTATAGTACTGTTTGTATTCCCCACATGTGTAATTCTGATCTGTAGTACATGTCCCTACAGTGAACCACACCTCCACCATTGTATTTGCAGCTGTCCACACATCTGGCAATGAAAGTTTGTAAGGTTTAGTGTAGGTGTTTCATATAGTCTTCAATTATTCCACATGGGTAACCACTGTGATGCATTGCAAGTCTGACCTGTATATATTAAAAGGACCACCATACATTATGTGTATGTGTGTTAATTGGCCACATGGAAGATAGCATGCAATTAATATGATCTGTGCATTATCAAGCCTGATAAATAATAACAATCTCACCTGTAACAGGCTGCTGTCATGCAAAACGCCAGAGGTACCTAAATATGAGTGTCACAGCAGTAAGATCATTATCCACACCTGTGTGATAGCTACAGGGAGCAATGTGCATATTAGCACATAAGCCAGTACAATAATTTTTTTCAATTATAAAGGAATTCCCAGTACTATTCTAGCATGTCCAAATGTCAGTTGTCAATCTCCTCTCCAGTCCAGCTGGTGAATCGGGGAATCTTGAGGCAATGTTACAACTGCCTCATGTACACAGACAACCCTCTCCTCCTCCCAACAAATTCCAACACATGTGAGAGATGCAACCATATAGCCAAACTGGAGGCTAAGCTCTCTCAACTCAGTACTGGCGTAACCAGTCAGGAGGAGAAGGAAACCACACTCACTACAATTCAGTCTCACATAGACCTACCACGACAGCAAACCAAACACATAAACACACAAAAACATACTCGGAGGCTCTAAATAAAAATCTGCCTAAGCAGCAGAGACCTCCAAATCAGACACCCAAGCAACCACTATCCCAAAACAAAACACATGCAACACATAGCTCACAAAGCCAGTGTGCCGAACAGTCACAGCCCTTAAGGCTAAACAACACACCTGATACACTTGTAATAGGTGACTCTATCGTCAGGCACACTGACGTCCCGCTCACCAGGCTGAACAAGGAGAAGGTCACAGTGAGCTGCCTGTCGGGCAGTAGGATCCGCCACATAACACAAGCACTCAGGTCACTCCAAGGCAAGTACAAATATGACTCAGTCATTGTCCCTGCTGGTGTGAATGACCTGAGATGTACCTCCCTGGACTACATGAAAATAGACATAGAGGAGCTCTCTGAGCATGTAGCCCAGGCCGGTATGACCCTGACCTTGAGTAGCATCTTACCTTCACCAAGAATGATGCCACAATATGAAGACAAGATGATCAATTTCAACAATTGGACTAAGTATTGGTGTCATTCAAAGGGGATCCAATGCCTGTCAGCCTGGGATGACATGCTCGACAAGCCACGATGCTTCGCTAGGGACGGCTTGCACCTGTCACCCCTGGGCTTTCAGATATTGGCAAAGGCTCTTGCTACCCCCATAGTGCCTTTTTAGGCAAGGCTCAAAGGACAAACCCACCTCCATAGGTATCACAAGGGATAAGAAACTAAGAGTACTGCTACTCAGCCAGAAGTCTAAACCTCAAGATGCACTTTCGAAACTCTCCTTAGCATGGAGAACATCGATATCTGTGCAGTAACAGAAACCTGGTTCAAGGCTCCCGAGAGCACCCCAGCACTACCAGGTTATACCTCATACCATGCTTTTCAGCCCCAAAACTTGGACTGAACCACAAAAGGAGGGGGAGTATCAATATTCGTCAAAGATACCCACAACTCCAGGTTGGTGGCACAGCACAAAGCATCAGAGACTATCCATGTGCAACTAACAGTGGGTAAAACTGCCTTCCAGTTTATAGCCTGCTACAGACTACCCTCCCAAACCCAGGAACCCCACTCGGCCTTCCTGAGAACACTGGAAAATATGAAGGTCTCTCCAAACACCATTATATTGGGTGAATTCAACTACCCAAACATAGACTGGGAGCATTACTCTAGCTCCAACACCCTATCCCAAAGGTTCCTAGAATTTATAAACTCAAATGCTATGGAACAACTTGTTACCACTCCCACAAGAGGGGAGAACATACTGGACCTGATCATCACCAACATGGGGACTCTATGCTCCAGACCAGAAGTGTATCCCTCACTGGTAAGATCAGACCATAAACTAATCTCACTGGATATTCACATCCCGACCCCAGCCCCTGCCCAGAAAACTACAGTGAAAAACTTCTGTAAAGCAAATTTCACACTCCTCAAAACCAAGGTGGAATCCTTCAAAGCCCCCGGGCCTGTGGAAAATACGGCCCAGACCGCAGAATCCTTTATAAACGCATTCTATGAACACCTTCAGGAATGCATGGATCATGCAATCCCAAATAAAACCAAGACCCAATCCTCCAAAGGCAGACGTCCTGTCTGGTGGACCCCAGCCATAAACAAACTATACACTAGAAGGAGGAAGCTACTACATGATAGAGAAAAATCCCAACAAGGGAAGGCATCTCTGATCAGTATTAGCAAAAAACTACAGGCACTCATAAAATCGTCTAAGGCCAGCTTCGAGAGAAAAATTGCACAGGACACAAAGGATAATCACAAGGCTTTCTTTAGTTATGTTAGGAACCTGGGTGGGAATTCCCAAATATGCTCAGAATTAGTCCAAAATGACAAAAAATACACCGAACCCACAGACATTCCCAACATCCTAGCTGACAGGTTCAGCGCAAACTTCTCCCCCCCCACCAAAAGGGCAGATATCTATCCCAGCAGAGTGCTGCCACCCTGACATCTCAGATGCTCAAGTAAGAGCTGCCCTCTCCAAAGCAAAAAACACAGCATCAATGGGACCAGATGGTGTCCCGGGCTGCGTCCTATATGAACTCCAAGAAGAGCTAAACCCAAACCTAAAACTACTGTTCAATCTCAGCCTTACTACAGGATATGTACCCAAAGAGTGGCGTACAGCAACAGTGGTCCCTCTCCACAAAGGTGGTGCCTCAACGGATCCTGGAAACTATCAACCCATAAGCCTGACTAGCTTGGTCTGCAAAGCTATGGAAAGGATCATCATGGACCTCATAAATAAAGATATTGGGGACCTACAGACACTGGATCCTACCCAGTTCGGCTTTGTTAAGGGCATATCCTGCCTCTTAAACCTGGTCGATTTCTTTGAAACAGTCACCAAGGCCATTGACGAGGGGAAGGTTGTCCACACAGCCTACCTGGACCTCGCAAAAGCCTTCGATACAATACCCCACTCAGGCATTATAGATAAGCTCACCAGCTTAAATATAAACCCCTATGTCACTAGATGGGTTGCAAACTGGCTCAAGGACAGAACCCACATGGTTAGAATTGCTGGAGCCATGTCAGACACCAAACCAGTTACAAGTGGCATCCCACAAGGCTCAGTCCCAGGACCTCTCTTGTTCGATATATATTTCTCGGAGGTACAGGCCAACATGGAAGGACTGTGGCTGACCGAGTTTGCAGATGACTGCAAACTGGGTGCCATAATAGACTCTCCAGCCGACACAAGCATCCTCCAAAAGGGCCTCATAGAAACAGACAACTGGTGCCAGAGCCATGGCCTCAAGCTAAACCCCAAAATTGTATAGTCGTCCCCTTTGGCAAAAACAAAGTGCCCACAAATTACCACACAGGTGGTGATCCATTAAGTACAGAAGAAGTAATTAGGGACCTGGGGACCCAAGTTGATAGCAATCTCTCATTTGACAACCACGTGGCCAAAGTGGTTAGAAAAACATTTTATATAGCCCACCTAATCATGAAGGGATTCACATCTAGATCAGGGGAGGTCATCGTGCCTCTTTACTCATCCCTCATCAGGCCCATAATTGAGTACAATGCCCCTTTTGGGATGTACCTTACCAGACACCTGCAGCAACTGGAAAGACCCCAAAAGTACCTCACCAAGAGGATCAAAGGGCTCAAACAGATGCCATATGCTGCCCGGTTAAAGAAACTCCAACTCTACTCAGTGGCATACCGCCTGCTCAGAGGCGATCTGTGCCTGACGTATAAAGCCATGTCCAACCCAGAATTAATGGACATGCTGCACCTCAGAAAATCAAATCCCATCGAGCTACTGGAGAGACTTGAACCTCAGCACTGAAATAAATAGGACATGCTGGAGGGACAGATTCATAACCCAGAGGCTCCCTTCACTCTGGAAAAAAATCCCAGTCCAGGTTAGGCAGAGTCCCTCATTGACTCTCTTCAAGAGGAATCTTGATGAGTGGATGGGAGATCGTAGGTTTACACCGGGTATCACTTCTGTGTCACTGTTAGACAGAGGCACAGTATGCTAACCTCGAAAAAGGGCATAGCAAAATTAATTTAAAATGTGTGGCGAAAGCCAAACACACTCTGGCTAGGCTTATAAATGCCCTAGAGCAGATAGCCTAGTATGAACCTATGAACCTATGAACCTAATAGACCATACTATGGAGTATGCACATCTGTGCATACATAGAGTAGCAAACTATAGTATGTGACATGTGTGCATACATGCCTTGCATATGATGTTACATTAAATATTGTGCAGTAACACATGTAACTATATTAAATATAGTTGTGTTACATGTGCAGTAGTGATTTACCAGGCAACTCCTGGCTCAGTGGTTGTGAGACACCCACCTCCACAATACCAGCTAAAGCTTGTGGGTGGAGTTCTGCAGGTGTCCCCAGGTTGGCTAGTAGCTCCTCAGTGCGTGTGAGTGGGGGCTGGGTGAGTGGCCCCCCCACCTGTTGCAGCTTGTTCCCTGGCGATTGCATTTGCACACTATTTCGCCCATATAATGAGGTCAGTGCAGTGTCGGCACATGTGCTGATAGCTGCGATTGTGGCCGCCAACATCATTTACCCTCCTGCAAAGTTCCTCGCACTGGGCATCCCGGTGCTGTGCATCCTGTGACACATGGCTGAAGAGTGTTTCATGGTTGTCAAGGAGGTATGGAATGAGGACCTCATTCTCCATGCGGCTGTACAATGGCAGTCTGGCACGTGGCATACCTCGAAGACATAATGATGGAGACAGGTCACTGTAACTCACAGAGAAGTACAGGAATACAGCTGCATATATATGTGTATCACATTTATTATGATTACAAACATGTCTTTGCAAATCTGCATGACACTAACACCACTGACATGTTTAACTCACACACATTTGACACTTACAGGTGATTTGATGTTATCACCATATATGTGTGTGTGTCAAGTGATGACATTGCTCATACTCCATGTGGAAGCTGTCTTGATGTGGGCATGTCTGTTTTCCTGTACTGGTGTCTTTACCTATCAGCACATGCCTGGATGTGTTCACATTAATGCAAGAGACCTTAATGCTGTGTATATGTCACATATATAGTCATACACAGCCTTAAGGGACATGACCTGTGACCCTGCAGACTTGCTCACGGAAAGTTTTACATGTATGTGTTTTGCCATATACATCTACATGGCACTGTACAGCAGTATAGCATCCTGCTATATATTACCTGTGTTGCACATGTGAAACACATGGGACAATGGCTAGCTTGATGGTATTTGCAGGGTAGGATATCAACTATAGCATGTATGGTCATAGTGAACTAGTAGGCTAAATGCCCAGGGCCATTTATGAGCCTAGGCTGAAAGGTTACCTAGCTGTAGCCAACAGACAGGTAAATTTCAGTGGCCAGTTCAAGCAGTGCCACAGAACTGATCCACAGGGTTACTGATATATTTGCCATGTGATCATCACAACATGTCTCAAAGAGGGGCAATGTGCAGCTTTGCTGGACAGGGATGCATAATATGGCAGGAGTATGTAAAGTGTATGGGACAGGGATCTGTCAGGCATGTTATGATTCTTGTACTAGAAAGGTGGATGTCCATGAAGTATGTGTTTATTTGAAAACAGGATGTGTAAGTGTAGCATGTCCAACATCTCTGGGTTGGACATGGCTTTATTCAGGGTAAGCATCATGCTTCATAGTGGAGTTAGGGTTTGGGAAGGCCGGTGTAGGCCATCTGAACATGGCCAATAACCCTTAAAGGAAATATGTGATCTATTATGGGTCACGTGAGTGTTGAGTATGGCTGAACAATGATCTCTATATTCATGGATAGCACCCTGTCATGATTAGGGGTGCCACTTTCGACTACCTGACTGGTGTGGTGGTGACTATCAAAGGAAAGACTACTATCCAGCTGCATCCCATACACAGTTTCCATTATGTTGCCCACTGCCTAGGTGGTAGTTCATGGGTACAGAGTTTTTAACATAAGGGATGACAATGCAATACTTAGCTGTGAGATTGTGGCCATACTTCACACACCACACATCTGACCCACAAGGACCCTTCTGTATGTTGCCCGCAGCACTCATTGAGTCGACTATTGCTCCTAGTTCATAGTCATTTGCAAACTTCAGTAGGTAGATGCCTTCTGTGTTAGTCTGTGTGGTATAGATAACAAAGAGGGGGAGTACCAGGAATGAACCCTGTATTACTGTAGCTGGCACTGATTTGATGTGCGTGTTTTAGTCAGGCACCTTCTGTAGGGTTGGTTCTGCCAGCGGTCCAGTTGCCAACCTATCCTGTGACATAGGAATATACACCTAGTTTACTGAGTGTAGCTGGAACACAGTATGGGTGATGGTGTCCTAAGACCTGACAAGGTCAAGATATGCTGTGTGAATCAAACTTACTGTCATCTACATCTGTACTGACTACATCAAATAGGTTGATCAAGGTTCATGTCCTTACAGACCAGACTCAGCAGGGTAGCAGTGCACTATTTCCCATTATCAGTGGTGTCTCCCCCTTTGTGGGGTGTGTTAACTGTTGCTGTGCACCATTCAGTGTGTACACAGCTTTACATGAAGCTATGATTGAACATGATGTGTATGTGGAGAGCAAATTGTTCTGACATTTGTGTAAAATACACCCTGGGATGTTGACAGGTCCCATGCAAGCTGTATGTATGGCTTTAGAGAGTGCAGCTTGTACCTGCATAGTTGTTATTACAGGGACTCTGTAGTGTACATGAATATATAAATATGTGTACCTGTTGGGGGGGAGGTGAGAGTGGGTTTAGGTTATCCAAGACCCTATCTGGATGAACACGTGCTATTTCTGTAGGTGCAGTACTTCTCATGCCATAGTGCTGTGAAGCACGGCAGGTCTTGTTGTTGCCATTATGATTCATGACACAGCTATAGAATGCTGTGTGGTTGCCCTCATAATATGTGGCTGATTAGTTTCACAGTAGCTTTGTGTGGCTTTATATGGTGTATCTGCATCTTACTGAGGCTGACCAGGGATCACCTCCACTCATGTGTGTTCACTCTTGCAACAGTTTCTACCTTCTGTGGTGCAGTTTAAGGCAGGGTACCACCAGTTTGCCTTCCTGTTTGTGTTTGGTTGAATCTTGGTTCTGTTTCAATAGCACAATCACTGCACTTATGTGAGTGCTTAAAGTGCATTTGTGTAGGATTCAGCATTTGCACATGCATTGTCCATCTGTATGGGTGCCATGACAGTCACCACTTCTTTCTTAAGAAGCATAACATTGGCTTTGGAGACTGACTATGTGTAGCATACTGATAGCCCTGTTTGTGTGACTATGGTGATCCAGGTCATTGGGGTTGATTAAATCCAACATGCATTGAGCACAGGTGTTGGTACATGAGGAGTCTTCCCAGTTCATAATGGGATAGTTGAGAGTAGCCATTATTATGGTTTACTGTCTCAAACCTAATATTCCCCATTACAGCACAATATGACAGTTGGGAATTCTGAGGCATGGTGGGTGATCTGTCGCAAGGTGCAATTTGGATTCCACTTTGGCACAAAGGTAGTTGCTCGGCATACTGCATCTGAAGTTATGCAAGTGCAACTAGCGTGGGGGTGTACATATCCTTCAGGAATATGGACACACCTGTGGCCCATGTGTACCAATAAAGGATAATGGGCAAGAGGTGAGGTATGTGTTATAACATGGTCATGCAGGTGTGCTCTTCGGAGTGTTGAACCATATCTCAGTCACTGCACAGAAATGTTCTCCATATTAAGGATTGCCATAAGTGAGTCCATACTGAGTTTCTGAAATGTATCATTGAGTAGCGAGACCCGCAGTTTATTGCTTGGCTGTCCCTGTTACAGCAGTGGACTTTCACTTGAACCTTGCATGATGAAAGCACTATAGGGGAAGCATGAGCCCTAGCCAGTATCCAGATTCCCAGGGGTGAGTTGCAGGCCCTGTCTGGCAAAGCATCAATGGTCTGTCAGCCATGTTATCCCAGGCAGAGAGATACTGGATACCCTTTGAATTATACCAGTACATTAGACAATTGTGGAATACAATCCTTCTGTACCTGTACTGCAGTATCTTTCTGGACAATGGCAGAATGCTACCCAGGCCTTGTGACATACCTGCATGGGCTACAACACCTGACAGTTCCTACATGTGTTTCCATGCAGTCCAGGCTACTGCATCACAGATCCTACACAAGAACAAGGAATATGCCAGAGCCATGCGTATAGTTCAAAAGGTGGTCTGAGTGTATGGGTATGTGGCTAATCATGGCAGACAGGCAGCTGACAGTATGTTTGCCCTCGTATAGCTTGGTGTGTAACATATTGCTAGAGTTTGCATTCACACACGAGTACTGTTGGGCATATTTCCGGCCACGTGTTCTGAGGTGTGGCACAATTTGGCAAACTATGTCATACAGTTTGTGTATTTTGTTGTCTGACTATTCCAGCTTGGGAGGTCACTTGCTTGGCCAGATACTTAGAAGCCTCTGTGAATGTGTGTGATTTCTGGTGGTATGTGTGGTTGTCCTTACTGTGTTCTGGTAAGGATATGTGTTGAGAGTGGTGATGGGATGCATGTGTTAACCTACACCTCATGACTGTCCAGTCCAGTCATGGCTGTAGACTGGACTGCCTCCCAGCTTA
The DNA here is from genome assembly GCF_019279795.1 of Protopterus annectens. Lineage (NCBI taxonomy): Eukaryota > Metazoa > Chordata > Ceratodontiformes > Protopteridae > Protopterus > Protopterus annectens. The sequence continues at coordinate 1,855,353,387 of NC_056725.1, read as the reverse complement.
CCTCTGTAGCTGCATCCCAGACAATGTGTGGGTGGGGTGTGGTGTTAGGTGGGTTTGGCAGTGTACATGGCATAGAGATTACATTCCCCCAGGATGGCCACATACAGAAAGGTGACATTAGTAAACACCAGTAGCTGACTAGTGGACATGCCTGTATGAGAATTCAGTACTACAAGTACCAAGTACTGTATTTAGTTTATGTATTGCTTTTGAAGATGTTTTAGACGGTGATACTCACAAGTAAATAGTTGTCTTATGGACGTGACAACACTGGCTTTTACAGAAACATAGTAGCTAACTTTAGCAGCAATCCTCATCTGAGGAGCACATCACATCCTGATAGTTGATTACAGACAATGCAAGTGTCGACAGGTCTGTATCCTTTTCTGGGTATATACTTACATATCCACCAGAACCATGAGCTCTGTTGAGCAGAGACACCAACTCCCCAAACAGAGTCAAGTATCAATAGACTCTGCTGCCACTATCAACATAATCAGGATATAATCAGATAGTGTAAGCCATCACCTATGAAGCAGCTATTACACATGGGCAGCAGTCTCCTACATCTTACACTCCTACTGCAGATGTTACACTGGAGTTAAAGATGATATGCAACTTGTTTCATTACCAGTACAGTGCACAACCTTATATACAGTATTTGCAAGCGGCTGTTAGGTTGGCAATGAGAGATTAGGCTACACAAACCTGAAGATTCAACCAGTGTGTCTCTACTCTCAATATCTACTCTATGTAGGTGTGCACATAGCCATTTGGCCCAGCCTTGTAACAAGGGACGCTACACATTTGCATAACATGTACAAATGCACAGCTGTTATTGCTTGCAAATGATACTAGAGAGGTGAATATTACATGTCTTATGTGCACGGATAGTTACCTAGCTTTTCCAATTGTCTTTGCTATCATGCTGCTAAACTGTCAGATGAATACAATTCATATGTATCCTGTTATTGAGTATTGTAATTGTCAATAGACATAACTAATGTTTGCATAACAGATAGATCTGCCTAGAATACTGTACATTACACAGTTATTGGCACAATATCCCACAATGCAAATCATATTTGCAAAGTAAGCCCACCTTTGACATGTTCATCTCACTAATACACCCATACATATGTCTACTGTTACAATATATCACCATATACTGTCCCCTGTTATAGCACATACTTGTTGGACCAACCCTGACACTGATAGTGGCTGGAAAATAATTGGTGAATTCCAAGCCCATATATATCATCGCTTGTGGTGTATGAGGACGTTGCCTTGTGACTTACAGCAGTATACACATAGAATACTACAGGCATTACTACTGATCAACAATACATCACTATAAGACAGCTATTTCCCCTATATGCATTGATTACACTGTAATTATTACAGAACAGGTACTACATACACAGACATACTAAAAGTTATACACACCTTATTGGTAATTGGAGGTGTTATTGACTGGTATTTTAATCCTTTTCAGTTTGTGTTTCAATTTTCTGTTGGGTATTTTGTACTGTTCTGCAGGTATATACAGATGGTTTGAATGTGTGACAAGCCATACTTTTATAGTTAGAGATCAGTAACGTGCTATCCTGATCATCAATTGGTATTATAAAGTAGTTAAATACAATCCTCCCTTTTGTGACTACAGAACTGGCAAAGGTACATCTCAGGTTGCTTAGTGGTAGGTTACTCTGACGATGGTATACATGGTTGTGGGTTCTAATCCTGGAAGTGGTTATTATTTTACCTCTCAGAACAGGCACTGGTAGGGAAAGTGTGATTAATGCACATTTAAGCAGTTGTAAGAAAGTTTGCCTGTGGTCTGCATGACGGTAAGCAAAGATTACACCTGTGAAGCGCTTATCTATTTAACCGTGTTTAAGCGCCACTTAGCATTGTGCAGACCCATGCAAAACCACTTACAGCTGCTTAAAAGTGCCTTAATCAACTTGCATCCAACAGCCCTTATTCTGGCCCTCAAAATAAATTAACAGCCCTTGAACCCGGGACCATGAACACCACAGTCACTGACTTTACCACTAAGGCATCTGCGATATGTACAAATGCTATGGTTTTTAGAATATACGTTTTACTATGGTCATTCCTCACTACTGAAAACAAATGTGACAGTCAGTTGGTGTACATATGTATGATACTTGTTAATGTTCATATGTTTGTGGAATTAAGTGTTGCAATGTGACCTGACAGGGTGTATTAGGGATGAGAATGGTTCTTGTTTTGTGTCCTATTTTTATTGTCTCCATAGTCCATGTATACACCTTCAATTCACTTACTGAACATCCAACCCAGGCTTTCCTTGATGCATAATTTCATTACCCATCATTCCTCCCCTACCCCATACTCCACATACACAACAACCATCACTTCTATGGTGAATTAAGTTAATATTAATAGTTATAATACCAGAGCTGCATGTGTTTTGTGTACACTTCACTTCCTTTGGATTGCTTCTGTGTCACGAAGTGTGTTCAATATGGCTATAGATGTAACTGTATATATATATATATATGCACACATCACTGAAATGCATATATATATATATATATATATATATATATATATATATATATATATATATATATATATATATATATATATATATATATATACATATTTAGTATTAATTTTTAACAGTTATACATATGTACACTTGTATATGTTGATTCACAAACTACAGTACATTACAATGTATTGTACATATGTACACAAAGTGACTGTCCCATTTGTGGTCAGTACTGTGGAATGCCTATAGTAAAAGGTGTAGTCTAAAAACCATAAAACATGTACACATCTCAGATGGCTTAGTGGTAAGTCCCATGACTATGGTGTGTATGGTCCAGGGTTCAAGACCTGAGATGCTTTAAAAATGTGTTTTACTCCAGAATTAGGCTCTTTTAAGCAGTTGTAAGCATGTTTAAAAGTGTTTGTGTGACGTTAAAGAGAAGTTAAACACAGTTAAAGGAAATTTAAAAACATATAACATGTGCGCGCAAACACGGTCACATCTACTAACTACTCAGGATATGTATATTTCAATGTAGTAACATCTCACTATGTGCTTACATAACATTACAATCTCTGTTGACTTTACTCTCCGGCACACATGGGTTTATATGGGTGTTTCAAATGTTTAATATACTGAAGATTACTACCTAAATATGCAAGCTGTGTTTAAGGTATACTTTTTAACATGAAAAACATCTCTGACTTTATTGGGATTTGAACCACGAATGCACAGATACTATGCAAATGCTGTAACCATTACACTATTGACATTAATGTTGCTTCTGCCTATTTCCTATTTAGATGGTTTCTATGTGTAAGCTAGGCTAAGCAAAGGGCAGAGGCGCGCAAACCCACTGAACTTCACTTACTCTTGAAATAAAAACAACAAATTAAATGAGAGACTATAAATTAAATTCCTACCTACATTAGGCATAGCCCCTCACTGACACACTTCAAAAGAAACCTTGATGTGTGAATGGGTAACAGAATATACACCCCTGGGATCATGTATCCCAGACCTATACAGCCAGAGGGAGGGGGAGCCCCTCCAGTTTTATAGCTGCAAAACCTGTTGAGGAAATTGAATGGTGTTGAATTTTCACATCAACAAACCCTTTTTAGATCACTAAGTGCCCCTATCACCCTCCACCACCCTAGTCTTCAACAGCTTCCGACAACTCTGCCAGGAATCACTTAATTGGCTATACATGACAGAGGCTCAGTTACTTCATCAATGGTGCGTAGAAAGCCAACACACTGTAGCTATGCTTCTAATTGCCCTTGGGCAGATAGCCTACTACCTATCTGTGAACCTCTAAAGTGCAGGCCATCACAGAAATAATATGTGAATAAACAGAGCTTTCAGATCACAATATACAGTGAGAAATCACCATGTAGTCAGAAAACAGTTAAGTACAGCGAGAAAATACAGAACACTGATACTTAATCACTCCAAAAGTCTATCTTGGAAGCTAAAAGACTTGAATCAGTTTAAGGCTTTCTATTGCTTACCAGTAGGCTACCTACAGGAAAGATGAGAAACAAGCACAAATGGGAAACATGCATGCAACAATACCATACCGGCTTGCATGTGTTAGCCTTAGGCTTTCGAGTACTGGCCAAGGCTCTTGGCGCCCCCATGGTGCCTTTTTTAGGGAAGGCACAAAGGTGAATCCCACCTCCATAAACAGCACACTAGAGAAATCAATGAGGGTTATGCTACTCAGTGCCAGGAGTTGTAATCACAAAATGCATGTACTCACAGCACTCCTCAGTATGGACAACGTCAACATCTGTGCAGTAACTGAAACCTGTTTTTAGGCTCCTGAGAGCACACCAGCACTACCGAACTACAACCCATACCACACATTTCGGCCACATAACATGGACTGACACAGACATGGAGGGGATGTATCTATATTCATCAGGGATACCTACACCTCCAGGTTAGTGGGGCAGCATGATACCTCTCAGATCATCCATGTGCAGCTAACATCAGCCACAACTGCAATGCAAATTGTGGCCTGCTACAGATCACCCTCCATGACCCAGGACCACTGCTCCATGTACCTGGAGACAGTGGAAAACATGACAGTCCTACCGAACACCCTGGTATTGGTCAATTTCAACTACCCTACCATTAACTGGAAAACTTACTCAAGTACTCATTTCCAGGCCCTGCACTTCCTGGAATTTATCACCTCAAATGCCCTGTATCAGATGGTAAACTCCCCAACCAGAGGTGGAAACAAACTAGAAGTGGTAATCACCAACATGTGTGACATGTGCACCACAGCAGAGGTAAACCAATCACTTTTTAGATCTGACCATGAACTATTCACTGATGATTTCCACACCCAACCATCTCCCCCCACCCAAGGGAACCACAGTGAAAACCTTTCCTACAGCTAACTTCACACTACTAAAGACAGAGGTGGGAGGTTTCACAGCCCCCATGCTAGGGGAAAACACTGCTCAAGATACAGAAAGATTTACAAATGCACTCTATAAGCACCTACAAGAATGTATGGATCATGCCATCACTTGTAAACCAAGACTCGCTCCTCCAAGACAAGGACACCAGTCTGGTGGACCCCTGCAATAAACAGGCTATACAACAGAAGTAGGACAGTAGTCCAGAAAAACAGCAAATCCCAAGAAAGACAGACATCCGTGACCAGTATTAGTGATAAACCTAGGTCCCTCATGAAATCATTCAAGGCTAAATTCAACAGGAAAATAGCCAAGAATTCGAAAGATAACCACAAAGCCTTCTTTGGCTATGTCAAGGATCTAAGTGGTAACTCACAGATTTGTGCTGTGCCGGTGCAATATAGCACAAAATATGCTGAACCTACTTATATCACCAACATCCTTGCAGATACATTCAGTGCAAACTTCACCCCCTAAAAAGCCCACAACAATACCCGAAAAGTACAGTATTCTCCTAGAGTAGTCTTTCCTTTGATAATCACATTACCACAGTGGTCAGGAAATCATTCTACGTGGCACACCTCATCACAAAAGGTTTCTCATCCAGAAAAAGAGGTCATTGTTCCCCTCTACTCATCACTCATTAGACTCATTATAGAGTACAGTGCCCCTTTTGGTATGTACCTCACAAGACATCTACAACAACTGGAGAGGCCACAGAAATACTTCACAAAGAGGATTACTGGCCTCAAACAGATACCCTATGCAGACCATCTCAAAAAACTCCAACTTTACTCCGTCGCATATCGCCTACTCAGAGGTGATCTCTGCCTAACATACAAAGCTATGTCAAACCCAAAGCTGTTGGACATGCTCCACTTAAAGAAATCCCAGTCCCTCCGAACTACATGCTGTAGGGACCTAAACCTTGTCACCACAATAAACAGAACATGCTGGAGGGATAGATTCCTGTCCCAGAGACTTCCCATACTCTGGAACAGACTACCTATCTATGTCAAACAGAGCTCCTCGTTAGCACTCTTCAAGAAAAATCTTGACGATTGGATGGGAAATAGGAAATTCACCCCGAGGATCACTTTTGTGGCTCTGCTCGACAGGGGCACAGGAAAATAATTTTCTTGGGTGGCGAAAGCCATGGTACCTTTTTGGCTAGACTTATATAGGCCCTAGGGCCAATAGCCTAGTACCTACCTATGAACCTATGACCCTATGAATCCCAGACATCAGAGACACAAAGGTGGAAATAGCACTCTCAAAAGGCAAAACACAGCGTCACTGGAGGCAGATGGTGTCCCAGACTGCGTCTTGCAAACACTACAAGATGAACTAACCCCCCTTAAGCTTTTCAACCTCAGCCTCTACACAGGCTGCATGCCCATACAATGGCACATAGCAACGGTTATTCCACTCCACCAAGGTGGAAACACAACTGACCATGATAACTACCACACCATAAGCCTGACTAGCCTGGTCTGCAAAGCTATGGAGCGTGTCATCGTACCACTCATTAACAAAGACATCGGTAACCTCCAAACACTTGACCCAACCCAGGTCAGCTTGGTTGAGTGAAGATCATGCCTACTGAACCTGTTTGATGCCTTACAGACAGTCACCAAGGCATTAGATGAGGGGAGAGGTGGTTCACACATACTACCTGGACCTCGCCAAAGACTTTTGACACCGTTCCCCACTCAGGTAGTATGGATAAACTCATCAGCCTGTACATAAACCCATACATCACAAGATGGGTTGCCAACAGGCTTACACACAGAACCCACATGTAAGACTAGCAGCCTCCAGGTCCATCTCTTAACCAGTCACAACTGGTGTCCCATAGGACTCAGTCCTGGGACCCCTACTGTTTGGCATATACTTCTCAGAGGTACAGGCAAACACAGGTGGACTATGGCAGACCATGTCTGGCAATGACTGCAAACTGGGAGCCATAATTGACAGTCCAGCTGACACAGACATCCTTCAAAGGGCCTCACAGAGACCGACACAGGGTGTCAAAGACATGTCCTCAAGCTAAGTGCCACAAAATGCATGGTCATTCCATTTGGGCAAAACTAAACACCCACATATTAACACATAAGTAGCAGCCACCTTAATACAGATGAGGTAATAGGGGATCTGGGGATTATGGTAGATAGTGATCTCTCCTTTGACAATCATTTCTCCAAAGTAGTTAGGACATCCCTCTATGTAGGCCATCTGATTACTAAACGGTTCGCATCTAGACATACTGAGGTTATAGTGTCCCTTTACTTGTCACTCATCAGTCCCATCATAGAGTATAATAACCCAATTAGGATGTACCTCAGAAGACACTTCCAACAGCTGGAAGGACCACGAACATACCTTGCCAACAGGATTACTGGCCTCAAACATATGTCCTATGCAGCCAGACTGACTAAACTCCTCCTTTACTCAGTGGCATCTCGTTTACTCAGAGATGATCTCTGCTGGCCTACAAAGCCATGTCCAACTCAGGCTTAATGGATATGCTCCACCTATGGGAAACCATGTCACAGTGAACCACACGCTGTAGTGAGCTAAACCTTGCCACAACAATAACTAGAACATGCTGGAGGGACAGATTCCTGTCACAGAAATTCCCCATGCTTTGAAACAACATCCCTAATTACATTATACAGAGCCCCTCACTAACTCTCTTCAAGGGAAACCTTGCAGAGTGGATGGGGAATAGTAGATACACCCCAGGGATCCCGCCATTGGCTCCGCTCCACAGAGGGACAGTTAATTAATCAGTGGGGTGGCAAAAGCTGACACATTTTGGCTAGGCTTATGAATGCCCTTGGGCAGTTAGCCAAGAACCTATATGAACCTATGAATCTATACATACAGTATCAGCAAATACTGATAGCTTAATTTACTGTTCAGGTGTTGACTTACCTTGTGCCAATAGCAGTTGTGTGTGCAATAGTTGAGGGCTGCCTATGTTGGGTGCACACAGTAGACTGCCTATACATGACAATTTACAGGTAGTCTTGTGTGTGTGCCATCCATTTTTACTGTGTGTGCTAGTGGAGAAAGGTGTCAGTCCCTAGGTGCCTACACTGTCAGTGTGTGTGCTATACGTTCCCTCTTTGCTAAGGCATGGGCATTCTGGGCATGCCTCCATCTGCCTACTGGGCCTTGCTCAGGGTGTTCATGGTCTGAGTACCTCTGTGCCTGTGGGGCCCTTGGCAATGGTGGTGGGCTGTGAGGGCCTTCACCATTCTGTCCCTACTGCAGCTGTTTCCGCAGAACCATATTCTGTAGCATGGCACATACTATGAAGATGTGGGCACACGTGCCTGGAGAGTACTCCAAGGTTCCACCAGATATGTCCAAGCAACAGAACTGTGATTTAAGCATCCCAAACACACGTTCTATGATGATTCTGGTTTGTGCGTGTGCCTCATTATGGTGTTCTTGCATGGGTCTGTGTGCATTTCTTATGGGAGTCATCATCCACAGTTCCAGTGCATAGCCAGCATCCCCCACCAGGTGGCCATATGGGATGCCCCCCCTGGCAAATACCTGATACAGCTGTGAGGCATGCCAGATGTGGGAGTCATGATAGCTTCCAGGGTTGACAGCACACACATCCATGATAATGCCCTGGGCATTGCACATGACCTGGCAGTTGATGGAGGGGTATCCCTTGCAGTTTATGTAGTGCCTACCCTACTCACTGGGTGGTGACTTGATGTGTATGTGCGTACAGTCTATTACACCCAGTACCTCCAGGTATTCTGCCAAGCGGTGGAAGAGACGCATATTGCTGGCCAACTCCTCCTGTGTTTGGGGGAAGTATATGTGCTCATTGGCATGTGGTAACATGGCATCCAGGAACTGGTGAAGTACCCTGGATGCTGATGCCTGTAAGATCCCCATGATATCCCCAGTTGACCTTTGAAAGGTACCTGTGGCTAGTATTCTCAGGCTTACACATACCTTCGTATCCACTGGGATGGGTTTCCCTCTGTTTTTTTTGGCTCTGAGTCGTGGCCGGCACAGCTCCACAAGTTGCTGTAGGGTGTCCCTGTCCACCCTGTAATGCTCTACTATCTCCAGATCATGTAGCCCCTGGTAGGTTACCCTTGGTCTGAACACTCTTCTCCTCCTCTGGTGCCTGAGGTGGTTGTCAGCATCATCCTCCACACCACCTTCAGTCTCCAACACAAGCTGGTGGATCAAAGCTATGGCAGCCCCTAACATGTACATATTAAAAGTTCCCCGTATGTATACAGTAATGGTGCAGAGTGTATGGGAATACACAAGTGTGTGTGAGGTGCTTTCACACTTTATACTGTTGTGCTATGGATTTTGCTGATGTCATTGGCTGTGTATGAGCAATTCCAGCTGCAGGTTATCTTACTTATGGATTTTAAAGTGAGTACTGCATGTGTGGGGCCTGTAGTGTGGAGTTATGCTTGCCTGCCTTGATTAATCCGTTGCCCTTTAATTCCCTTTTAAACCTGGATCCCCTCCCATTGTCAGGCATGCATCCACCTGCCAGTTTTCTTGTTTTGTACGTTCCCTACCCAGTCATGTGTTGCAAAATGTGTTTTGTAGCTGATATAATGCAATTCTGCTTTGTTCTGCTGTGACACTTTACTGTTTTCTTTGCAGTACAGCCCTTCCCCTTTCCTGTTCTGCAGGTGGCAGCTTGCAGCCTTGTTAGCTGTTGTCAATGGCCCACTGTAGGTTCCTAGGTGTTAGTTAGTCATTTGTACTCCAATTTCCCTGCTGCAGCATTTCCTTATTTTTTTCCTATATCCTTCCTGTTTCAGCTCCAGTGTGCACAGCGCAAACCCGTTTACTGAGTTTAAGCAAGTTTTAATCTCCATTCATATGCATACTCGGTTACCTTGTGTGCTCTCTGCTAAGCAAAGCTAAAGCCAGGTCAACACACCCCTTTCCTGCGGCTTTGCTTAGCTACGGGCAAACTGGGTTAGCAAAGCTCCAATGTGCTTACAGCAAAGTTGACACACCTCTCTCTTGATGTAATCTTTATCTCATGGGCACACCTCAGTGTTATAATGCTACGCTGCGAGGTGCATAATTACACCTGCGGGGAATCTGTGATTCACTATAACTCTTCTTATTTGCATGAGATTGCCTACTAATTCCTAGATATCACGCATAACACTGACACAGCTCCTTAGCAACCCTTGCACCATGGTGTGGTGTAACATGCCTGCCATTGACTATTATGGGGAAATCATGATATGTTACATTGCAGTTTTATTCTATATTTTTCTATTTTCCTTATGATCCCGTTTGCACGCCGCTGCCCTACACTTAAACTTCGCGATAGTGCGAAAAAAAATATAAATGTTATTTTTATATTTTGTACATGTTTTTTTATGCCAATGGCTATATATTTAGCCATTGGCATATATTAATAATACAATACATGTGTTTGTCCAGCTGTCATGGCTCCGATTTTATGTTTGCAAAAATGTAAACCATTTTTTACGGTTTACATTTCTGCATGTTGACACGACATCTGCACCACTTCCTGGATCGCTAAATACCTTAATGGGGTAATTAGCATACAGGTGCCGGGAGCTGTGCTGGCGTAGCGTATGCAGGTAGTGCACGTGGTAACAGCTCGTACCTGGATCGCTCGCTGGCCATATTTGGTGTTGGAATGCCAACGCTATGCCTGCATCTGGCACAAGCTTCAAGCACAAGCTTCGTAAATCCCAGAGACTGAGGTTTCCCAGTCCCTCAAAAAATAGGATGAGCTGTTACAGAAAGATATTCCAGAACCTACATCTATTCCTCCTGTTCTGTCTGCTTTAGATGATGTGTGTGTTAATGGCTGTAGCTTTATTGATAGTCAGCCAGCTGCACCTAAAAAGACAAATAGGATGCCTAAAGTTCCTTAACCTTTTAAATTTTTATACACTGCTCCCAAACCAGACCCAGCAGCTATAACTTTAGTTGTTCCCACTGTTACTAAGCACTGAATGAATGCCAATCCTAGGAAAAAGTGTACACATTTGCTACTTTGATTTTGAGAATTTTGAATCGTTGGCTAATATGTTAGTTTGTTCTAATTGTGAAAGTATGAAGAATGCTTTATCCACTGTTTTTTTTTTCTGTGAGGAAAATCTGCTTTAAATAACTTTGTAGATACTTCTTCCAGGACTATAGTTACTTACACTGTTTTGAGAAGGTTTGCATGGCTACATTACCTGAACCTCACAGATGATGTTAAAAATGAGATTTTAATTTCCCTCTTGGCTAGATATTTACTGTTTGGCCCTTCTGCTGCAAATGTGATCAAAATGTGTGATGAAAAGGCAAAGCTGATGTACAGAATCTCATTTAAGATTTTTCATCCCTATTTTTCCAAATTTTCCAATGGATTTTTTATCTCCTCATCTAATTTTAACAAAAGACAGAATAAACAGTCTCAACAAAATACAGGTAAACAGATGTTTAAGAAGAAATGGCAAGGGGTTCCAAAAAAAGTCTCAAACTTCCAAAACTAGGGACATTCCAACAACTCTAAATGACTATTGAAGACCTTCCCACCCTAGCAGCCTTTTTTCCCAAAAAAGTTTGAATCTCCATTTTTCTCTTTGGCAACAGATTCTGAAAATCATTTTAGACAAATGCATTCTGAAAATCATTCACAGTTACAGATGGCAGTGGAAGGCAATTCCTCTTTTCAAGGGAGTCATTCCCCATCCTCCAGATCAGACTCTTTTGTTTCCACTGGTTCCTCATCACAAGCTTTCCCAAGGAGTGACAGAACTAGTTCCCGCTTCCCACATGGGAAAGAGATTTTATTCAAAGATGTTTTAATGCCAAAGAAAGAAATGCTTGGAGACCAGTTCTGGATCTTTCTTTCCTACACCTTTTTGAACTAGAGTCCAAATGTTAAATTGTCACTTCACAACCTATTACTTCTTCTTCCACTTTCAAGTTTCCTGGGAATAATGTCTGACAGGGTGTGTATTATTGTGTATATATTGCCCACCTATGGGGTATTTTGAGGCCCAGTGCTGCAGGTGTATTATGTAGTTTATGCCTGAATGTTTTCCCCCTAAGTGCTCTGTTCTTTAGGTATACCTCAGATGTTCACAAAACATACACAAGCTCTTATTTTACCATAAGATTCTATTTAGTTAGGTAGGTAGGTAGCTAGATAGTTAGTTAGCTAGCTAGCTAGTTATACTTGTTTACCAGTTAAAAGTAGTGATTATGTGACCCTTTTCAGGCACAGGCCAAGCCTTAGGCAAAGCAACATACAAGGAGTAAACACTTACAAGATGGCTGCACACTGAGTAACATCTTAATTTCAGCTCTCCTAATGTGAAAACAGGAACTCAGAAAAGAGAGACAGTGTATTTGTCTTTTTTTGGTAAATTTCAGTTACTGACTAGTAAGTGAACTGTCTGGATGCCAGCAAAGAAGAAATTTAGAGAACCTGAAAGAAAATCAACTACAAAAAGTAAGGAGAAAATACTGGCTAGGAAGAATCCTGCAGCTAAAAAGCAAAAAAACAGTTCAAGCTCCAGCGTTGGTACAAGACATGACTTTAAGTAATCTGGAGGAAAAAAATAAGTCACAGGTGCTCCAAGCTGATTAAAATAAGTGAAACACTCAAGGCGTAGATCAACTCAAATAACAAAAGGCTAGAAAAAAATGAAAGAAGTTTTAAACAAATATGCAGATGCACTGACAAAACTGCAACAATCAGAGGTCAAAATGAATAAAAGGTTGGCTGAGTATGTGACTGCTCAAGAAGAGATGTTTCAAAAAATGGCAGCATTAGAGGACAGAGCACTTAGGGCAAATCTGAGATTTTCTGCTGTACCAGAAAAACTGGAAGGAACAGACTGCATTAATTTTATGAAAGTACATAAGCAACTGGACTGGTATTCCACAGTAAGAGTTGTTAATTGAAAGGACGCAATGTATGTATGCTGCAAATCTGGCTATGAGAAAATAGCAAAGACGTGTATTAGTAAAGATCCAAACTTATCAGCAGAAAGAGTTGATTCTGACAAAACTGTGGCAGAAGAATAATGTACTAAAAGTTGGAAAGTGTAGAGTGTTTGTGGAAAATAATTACTGACTGCACACCAGGAAGAAGAGGAGTAAAGTTATTCTAGCAATTAGTGAATGCCGAAAGGCAGGTGTGAGATTCAAGCTGCTATATCCTGCTATCTTCAGAATATTTTGTCCTGCAGGATTAAAGTAATTTTTGATGCAGAGCAGGCTAAGGAGGGAATGCAATAGTTTGTCCATCAAAAAGTGAGCCATCAAACAGAAGGGGGTTCTCCTTCTTATTCTTCTAATAATAAAGCTCATAGACAGACTTTACCAGTTAAACCTTTTCTAATGTTAAAAAGGAAATTGCCTGAGAGTCACAGAAAAACACAGAAGTTGTCTAGAAGAGCTGTCAGTGCATTGAAAATGAACCAGGGACTACAGCTGGGAGATGGAGATCAACACAAAGAAAACCAGCAACTCAGAAATGAATGAATATATGTGGGATTAAAAAGTACAAATCATATTTCTGAAATATGGCTAAACAAGCAAAACTGGAATTATACCATGACCCCCTATTAATATTCCAAAACGTGCACGCTGATTGGCCAGCGTGCACGTTGTAAATCGACTTATACTAATGAAAAAAGGTCCGTGCCGGACTTTTCCATTAGTATAAGTCTTTTTTTAAAACATTGTCTCGCTATGTTAAAAGAGTTTAACATAGTGACACAGGTTTAAAAAAAGCAACAGAGATTTCCGTTGCTTTTTCTAAAGCTGTCTCGCTATGTTAAATTCCTTTAACATAGCGACACAGTATGTAAAAAGCAACGGAGATCTTGATTTCTCCGTTGCTTTTTTTTTTAAACCTGTCTCGCTATGTTAAATGGGTTTAACATAGCGAGACAGCTTTAAAATAAGCAACGGACATCTCCGTTGCTTATTTTAAAGCTGTCTCGCTATGTTAAACCAATTTAACATAGCGAAACAGTAAAAAAGCAACGGAGATCTTGCTTTCTCCGTTGCTTTTGGCCACAGCTCTGATGTGTAGGCATGCGCAGTACAACAGAACCTGTCTTGCTATGTTAAATGGGTTTAACATAGCGAGACAGCTTTAAAATAAGCAACGGACATTTCCATTGCTTATTTTAAAGCTGTCTTGCTATGTTAAACCCATTTAACATAGTGAAACAGTAAAAAAGCAACGGAGATCTTGCTTTCTCTGTTGCTTTTGGCCACAGCTGTGATGTGTAGGCATGCGCAGTACATCAGAACTGCCGCGGATGCCAGACAGCTGCAGAAGGGCAGCAAAGAGGCATTATACAATGCCATTATTTAAGAAAAGTAATTGTTTCTTTTCTTAAATAATGTCATAGTATAATAGCAATAACCCACTTCTGGGTGTGGGTAATGCGGGATTTAACCACGGTTGTCTTTGTTTGGTCCAACCGTGGTTAAATCCCGCATTACCCACACCCAGGCGTGGGTTATTGCTATAATATTGGACTTTTTTACTTTGTTAAATTTGCATGGGACTCCAAAGCATTTGCCCAACTTCATGTCATTAATGTTTAGATGAACGTTAAAAGAAAGGGAAGAGGAGGGAAAGAGGCAACTGTAAGTAAAACAATTTTTGTTTTTAACAGTGTTGTCATGAAACATTTTGTGGCATAAACTGTGTCATCTTGTAAAGCATTTTCAGTTATTTTTGTGTTATAAGGATACTAAAGTAAATTGATGCCCCTTTTTCTCCTTCTTTCTTTCTTCTTTTTTAGTTTTAAGAAATGTAGGCATTGCAATGTAAAAGATAAGAAACCCTGGATAAAAGCATGTTTAAAATAATAGACTGTAATCTTGGGTTTTTGAGGTGGGGAATGGAGTAGAAATGTATACAGATCATGATATAAGTACAGCTGATATGCTCTTTCTTATTTTGCAAAGGGGAATGACTGGATTCAGGCCTTTGGCTTGATCTAACAACAAATTTTAAGTGGAAGGAAGTAAATAAGAGAACACTGAATATAAGAAATGAAACATTTTCCTTCAGCAAATAAATGTTCACAGTGTAACGTCAGAAGCTTGTAGATGAAGGAAATTATGTATGGGGTTCTTATGTTGCTATGGAGACAAGCCGATAAGAGGGCAATACTTTTTAAGGCTAAATGTTAATGTTTTTGAAACCATTCAAGTTGTTTTCTATATCTGGAAGATGAATAAAAATAAGGCAAAAACAGAACTTAGTAGAAGTGGAAGTACAGGCTGAACCATGCATTATAGCATGGATAGCGATGTATAAAAGATCATCCTGTCAAACACTGGGGCATGCATGTAACACAAAAGCTGAAAATCAATATCTTTTTTAAAAGCTGTTGTATATAACCGATGGAACCAGTGGCATCTTATCATAATGGCAATGCTTTCCATATTATCTTGGAATATAGATGGTCTCACAAGTATATACAAAGAAGAAAGAGTAGTGAATTATTTTAAGAAATGCAGAGTACAAATAGTTATATTACTGAAGACACGTTTGGAAAGAATTAAGCATGTGACTTTAATAAATAAAGGATTTCAGAATGGCTATGAACTCTAAAAATAAATACATTTCAAATACTAAAAATTCTAAATATAAACCTTCTTTGTAACTTCATAAAAAATGTGTACATAACAGAAAATTTAAAAGTTTCCATTTAATCAAACTGTACAGAACAACTATGACTAAATATAAACAGAATAAAATAAAATAAAATGAACCCATCATCTTGAAATTATAAAATATCCCTGGTCTTAATATCACTCTTTGAAGTATTAGCATTTCATTTATACAAGAGGTATCAGTATAATTCAATAATTCAGTATTTGAAATGTATTTATTTTTAGAGTTTATGTAGCTTTTAGTGTATGGAAATTTGCTTGTATAGGTCATGTGATTTTATAGTGCTATTTAAGAGCCCTAATTTGTCAGTGGAAATATGAACACCTGAGGAAGCATTTGGTGAAAGCACTTGTGTGATTGACTACAATAAAAGTTTTTAAGATACTGGAGCTTGAAGACTTGCCTGCATTTGTTTTTTTTGCATTGTTTGGACTCATTTTGTTGAATACAGGCACCTGGATATTTGTGGTATTTGTTGTTTATACATGAAAGAATGTTGACCAAGAAAGTCAGGGTTCCAATATTTTACCTGAAAGTGTTTATTTTCCTACTGGACTTAAGACTTTCACAGATTTGCCAGATATATTGCAGGCTGTTCGTGACTATGACACTAAGGAGATTACAGGGGTTAGTAGAGAATGTGGAGACTAAAGATACAGACAGAGGTGTCAGTGAATGATGACTCATCAAAGCTTTCTGCTTTGAATAATCTGAAAATGTTTAAGATATCTGTGCAAAACAAGGGATGCAAAGATACGAGCCACTCATTGTAAAAAATCAAGTTAGGAAAAATAAAGAATATTATGTATCTATTGGCTACCTGAATTTCATTTGTGATTGATGTTCAACCAAAAATAATATTATTTCTTCCAGTACAATATCTTAGATAATGAAATGTTAAAGTGCAAATGAAAGGTTGTTAAAATGGAAGCATTTGAGAACATAGTGGATGGGGAACCATACCTCTCAACTCTCCAGATTTTTGAAGAATGGCCAAATTTTTATTAATTCCTCATATATTTCTTTTTTTTTTTTTTTTGCAAATCAGTGAGGATTGAAGCAATTAAATAATAACATGTATTTCAATTTCAGATTTCATAGCAATCAGAAAATGCATGGTAACACAAAAAGTTTTGGGCCTTTGTCCCCTCATTATTGGCATTATTTTTGGTTTTGTCCAGATTTCTTCTGCTAAGAGATTGAGAGGTATATGGGGGAGTTCTCACTCACCTGCAGAGAATGCACAATAAATAGACGTCAGTACATAAGTACTTAAC
Source organism: Protopterus annectens (assembly GCF_019279795.1). Lineage (NCBI taxonomy): Eukaryota > Metazoa > Chordata > Ceratodontiformes > Protopteridae > Protopterus > Protopterus annectens. The sequence continues at coordinate 1,855,336,434 of NC_056725.1, read as the reverse complement.
TTTAAATGGCGTTAAGTGTTTATTAATCAGGATTTTCTTGTTCAAGATATCAAAAAGATGAGACTATATTAAGCTGAAATGTTCCTTTTGCTGCAAATGGCCTTTCAGAGGGAGTCAGGGAGCTACTATCCCTTCAATAAGACTGGGTTAAAAGTAAAGTGCTATCTGAATTGTTTGTGTGTGTTTATATTATATATATACATATATATATATATATATATATATAGAGCGAGAGAGAGAGAAACTGGGAAAACTACTTGTGTACCAACACCTTTGCCCAACGGTTCTTGGAATTCATAAATTCCAATACCCTGGATCAACTAATCCATAGTCCCACCAGGGGTTCCAATATCCTAGACCTGGTCATTACCAACATGGGAAATCGATGCTCCACACCTATGGTCAACCTTTCATTGGTCAGGTCAGACCATAAGCTAATCACCCTTAGCATCCACATCCCACCCCCACCTCCCAGTAAGGAAACATCCATAAAAAAACTTCTCCAAAGCCAACTTCATGCTACTCAAGTCAGAAGTTACAAACTTCATGACACCCATGCAGACAGGAACTGAAAGTTCGACTGCTGAGTCCTACACTAAGGCACTGTACGAGCACATCCACTCATGCATGAATCGTGCCATCCCAAATAGAACCAAGATGTTCTCCTCCAGAAAAAGGAAGCCAATCTGGTGGCCCCCTGCCATAAACAAACTTTACAACAAAAGGAAGAAATTGTTGCAGAAAAGAGGAAAATCCCAGGATGCAAAAAACTCCCTTACCAGCCTCAGTAAGAAGCTGAGATCCCTCATAAAATCCTCCAAAGCTAGTTACGAAAATAAAAATTGCCAAAGATTCCAAAGACAACCACAAGGCATTCTATAACTATGTCAAGAATCTAAATGGCAATGCTCAGATCTGCTCTGAGCTACAACAGAATGGCATTAAATATACTGATCCCAAGGATATTGCCAATATCCTGGCAGATCTATTCAGTGCCAACTTCACCCCCCCTCACCTCCTAAATGGCCCATCTCAATACCGGACGATTGCCAAATTCCGGTAATAACGGCCACATAGGTAAAAAACGCACTCTCCAAAGCTAAGAATACAGCATCCTTGGGACCAGATGACATCCCGGGCTGTGTACTACATGGACTACAGAATGAACTGGCACCTCACCTAAGTGTCATGTTTAATCATACCCTCACCTCAGGCTTCATGCCCACTGAGTGGCACACAGCTACAGTTATCCCACTCCACAAGGGAGGATCCACCTTGGATCCCGGGAACTACTGCCCCATCAGTCTGATGAGCCTGATCTGCAAGGCCATGGAACTTATAAACAAAGACATTGGCAACCTTAAAACACTGGATCCCACACAGTTTGGGTTTGTGAATGGCCAATCTTGTCTCCTGAACCTGATTGACTTCTTCGAATCAGTCTCCAGAGCCATGGACGAGGGTAAGGCAGTCCACACAGCCTATCTGGACCTCGCCAAGGCCTTTGACACCATTCTCCACTCTGGAATCATAGATAAACTTACTAAGCTGGGCATTAATCCCTACGTCACTTGATGGGTTGCCAACTGGCTTACTGGCAGAACCCACACTGTAAAAGTAGCTGACTCCAAATCCAGCTCCAGACAAGTGACAAGTGGAGTACCTCAGGGTTCAGTCCTAGGACCTCTTTTGTTTGGCATCTACTTCTCTGAAGTACAGGCCAACACTAAGGGACTCTGGCTAACAAAGTTCGCAGATGACTGCAAACTGGGAGCTATTATTGAATCCCCAAATGATGTTGATACTCTACAAAAGGGCCTTACAGAAACAGATGCTTGGTGCCAGAGCCATGGGTTCAAGCTCAATGCCAAGAAATGTATAGTTATCCCCTTTGGGAAAAAACATGTACCCATGAATTACCACATAGGTGGCAGTACACTAAACACCGAAAGTGTGATAAGAGACTTAGAGACACAGGTGGACAGTGGTCTCACCTTCAATAAACACATCACCACAACAGTCAGGAAATCCTTGTATGTGGCACACCTCATCACTAAGGGCTTTTTATCCAGAAAAAGAGGTCATTGTCCCACTGTACTCATCCCTCATTAGACCCATTATAGAATACAATGCCCCATTTGGTATGTACCTCTCAAGAAATCTGCAACAACTGGAAAGGCCGCAGAAATACCTCACTAAAAGAATCACAGGCCTAAAACAGGTGCCTTATGCTGACCGCCTTAAAAAACTCCAGCTATACTCTGTCGCATATCGTCTACTCTGAGGCGATCTCTGCTTAACATACAAGGCCATGTCAAACCCAGAGCTGTTGGACATGCTACACTTAAAGAAATCCCAGTCCATCAGAGCCACATGCTCCAGGGATCTAAACCTTGTCATCACAATAAACAAAACATGCTGGAGGGATAGGTTCCTGACCCAGAGATTCCCCAGACTCTGGAATAGACTGCCCATACATGTCAAGCAGAGCGCCTCTTTGGCCCTCTTCAAAAGGAACCTTGATGATTGGATGGGAGAAAGGAAATTCACCCCTGGGATCACGTCAGTCGCCCTGCTAGACAGGGGTCCAGGGAAGTAAATAGTGTGGGAAGAAATAGCCAGGGAAGTTTTATGGCTAGGCTTGTATAGGCCCTAGGGCCGATAGCCTAGTACCAACCTATGAACCTAGGAACCTATGAACAGAGCCAGACAGAATATGTGGCTACCATCCAGTAAAGAAAATTTACCTTAAAAGGGATAAGGAAATGTCTGTCTGCTTAACCTGTAATAGAAAGTTATTTCAGAGATGGAGGATACATTGGGAAGAGAATCATTTGCACAGATGTGTCTTATTAATTTGCTGATTCATATTTAGGTCCATTACATGGCTATTTCAGGAATCAATTTTTTGAAGATGTATGTGATCAAGGACAGTAGGGTCTTTCATGACACAAAAAGCTAAACACAAATTGCCAGAAAGAATCTATAAGCAAGAGAGTACAAGGATATGGTTGCCAGTCTTTCAGGATAGCTATGGGTCTTGAGACCATTGATCTTTGCTGTTAAGAATCTCGGTGGCCTCTTGACCTGAGTGATACATTTAGACAACTGCATGCTGAAGTGTGCATTATATTCAATAAATGGTCCAATAAAAGATGATTACAGGGGAAGTATGACAGCTTTGGATCTAGATGTGCTGCCCCTGGAAATTGGTTGGGCCAGATAAAAAGACTTCATAACCACTGCTGAGACATGATGGGCAAAAGATAAGGAGTTATCCAAAAAAGATGTTCAGATCTCTGGTGACACTGTCTGTTTTGAGTGGTATACCAATTTTAACTACACTACACTTCTGTATTTAATTCAACACCAATGCCCTTGCACCAGTTATTGGCATAGTCTAACCCTTATTGGAGTAATTTTGTGTTAGCAGGTGGTCAGCATCCAGTGTGCGGCCATCTGCAAAATTTAGATAACCATAGGCTAGGGATATTAGTTTGAAGGTCAAAGAAGCAAATTCTGAAAACAAGTAGACCCAACACTGAGGCTTGCTGGATGCCAAAGGTAACATTCTTATTTTCAGAACTGGTGCTTGTGACACTGAGTGCATGGGCTCTCTCTGGCAGCCAGTTAGCCAGCCAAACCACAACATATGGATTTATGTTCATTGTATGAGTCTGTTAATAATACCTGCATGGAGAATAGAATCAAAGGCCTTATCCAATTGTTACAAGGGTTGACTAAAGTCTTGTTTTTCCTTATTCAGTAACACAATGAAATGCAGCAGGTAACAACTAACACAGAGCATCAAGCCATTAAACTGCTCTCCTTCAATGCACCCAACGTCCACCAAAAACGGCAGCAGCAATCAGCTTAAGACTTCTGGTAACATCCAACTGCAGTACCAGCCACGTAAACGTTAGGGGTTGTAAATGCTTTGCTTCAATCATTTAGTAACGTTGTGTGCAGCGGACAGCAGCTCAGCAGGGATTGTTTTAGTTTTAATAGTATAATTAATTAATGGTTAGGATATACTTACATGTAGGCATTAATAGGCCAGACATAAGTGTTAGTAAAACATAGATTGTATTGGGTTAATGTATATTTAAGCCAATTCTCATTACTAGAAATCAATAATAGGTACATGAGTGTGTGCAGAAGGTAAGACAAACATTCACAACAATAAGACTGCACTTGTTATAATATTAATGTTTTATCTCGAATTGTTAACAGATTGCTATGATTTGACTAAGGAATGATGTTACATAAAACTTTACTTTATGCTGTAAGCAGTAAAGCTATGTTTTCAAAAAAAAAACACACAAGAAGACTCTTAAGTGAACCTGCTGCCATGGCCAGGGATAATAGTAATAGATGGCGTGTATTTCCATCAGCCTGAGACATATATTCTAGAGATTCAGGTGACGATAGAAACAGAAATGTCAGCTGATCAGCACTTGGTGATGAGGTGGATTTACCATACAGGGCATCAGCTGGATGCAGTCACACACGTTTAGAAAATGAAAGGCTTGATTACATACCATCTAACAGGTGATAGAGAAGTAGGCATGGCGATAAATGTATGCAGGCACATCATAAGTGGCAGGTTTCTGAATCACGGTATGTGTGGCATCCACAGCACCAGGTGTACCTGTCAGATGACATATAGTGTGAAAACCATACATTTCAGTGGATGCTCAGCCTCTATCCATAGCATAAGGATATACATCCTCATATAAGCTAGTAGATAATGCAGAAATTGTCTAAAGCTTCAGACTGAGGATGCCTGTGATATCCCTATAGTATCCCATCTTGGCCACAGAAATGCTCTATTGAACAAAATACTCTTTGCTATAGACATGCGCTGTGGCACAGAAAAATCACCCCCTGAGTGAGGGAGAATGGGATGAGTGGGATTTGCCAACTAACTCATCATGGGGGAGGGAAGAAACGGTGGTCTCATTCAGGCCAGCCATTTCCCATGCAAGTGGAGGCTTGCATACTAACAGTAACCACGGGACCAGGATATGTGTGTTTGGGAATCCCAAGACGATGATAGTAGCACTCATGAGCATGTGTGTGTGAGAATGTGCATATGTAGATGGAAGATATAGCAGACATGCAGAAACTAGTAGTGTTGTCAGAAACAAAACAAATGTAATTATTGCTGGGATATCTTCATGATTGTGCATGACAAGTCCACAGTTTGCTCTCACCTTTACCGTGAAATAGCCAGGAGAATGGATTCAATGGCATGGGCTGAATGGATGGGAGATTTGATGGTTGGCAGGCATGGTGGGACAAAGCACATGGAGAAGATAGTTACTGCTGCGATTATCTTTGTTGACAGGATTTTTATCTGAACTGCAGCACCATACATTTAATTCCCCTGCTCAGATTACACAGTATATTAACTATTTGCATCCATATGGAACAGTCTTGCTGTTCTTGGTTGGAAAGTAATGTATACAGGATCCCAGGCCTGAAGCACCACTTTACAAAGCAGCGTCATGCAGGTAAGCCTGCAGGCTGATACTGCTACATTTGCTGCTAGCATATTACAATTGGTAAATGCTATAGTTTTCATATACATTTTTATAAACTGCATGCAGTTTTGACTGTGTTTGAAGTTGTTCCTAGTATGCATCTGTGAGTGCATTGACCTTGACTGATCTTTATGAATTACTTCATGTTACCACAGTGATGAACCAGATTCACTTGCAGAAGCAGATTTGGTTACTCTGAGTACTGTGACTGTTATTTAGGTTGGAGTTGCAGGTATCTTTTTTAACTGTGTAAGGATTTTGCATGTATCCCTGGTATCCACTCCATACTACATTTAACAGCACTACCCCTGATATAAACAAAGGTATGACATCTAGGTCAAAGGATGTCATCTAGGGTCAAGCATGCCATTGTTCCATGGTATTCAGTAGGACTTGTTGGAGAGACAACTACCCCTTCTCTGGAACAGGCTCCCCATCCATGTGAAGTAGAATTCCACCATAATCCAATTCAAGTGTAACTTGGACAATTGAATGCAGAACAGGAAATTCATCCCTGGTTTGGCACCTATGTCTCTAATGGAGACAGGAAGCCTGAAAATGTTAATTTCCCAGGCCCCTGTTTATAAATGTTTCACCTCCCAAGCCCCTGCTTACACTTATCAATGGTACCAGAACTTGTCAGAGATTTGGTATGCATGGCTAGGGATAAAAAAGCTGTTTGTAGTCATTAGCCTAGTAAGCACCTATGAGCCTATGAACATATAGTTCTCATCTCTACCTAAATTTGCAGAATGTCACAAATTTAACTCATGTTTTGCCCTGTACCTCATAATGTTTTGATTTTCTGATAAATCACTAAGGATTACAGTCAGTCAATGATGTCAGATATTCGAGTTTCATACTTCTTATTCTTTAGAAAAATGCATCTTGATGCAAAACTTGTTCTTTTATTAAGTTTATTAGTTGTTGTTGTTGTTTGTCTTTTGGCTTTTTCCCAGTAAGGGGTCGCCACAGCGGAACACCACTCCGCTAATGATTAGCAGTAGATTTTTATATGAAATGCTGAGGTGCCAGCTCGATGCCCAACCTTCAACAAAGGCATGCCCATTTACACACGCATGTCTTTCGAACCCTACCCAACCGCAGGGAGAACATGCAGACTCCACACAGAAGGCACTCCCAAGCCAAGCCGAGAATTGAACGGGAGAACCTCTTGCTGTGAGGTAACAACGCTACCGCCGTACCACCATTAGTGAATTGGAATAATATTTAAAAATTGTCCCTAATTTTCGAACATTGTCTCGCATTACTTTTGGCTTTGTCCCTGATTCTTCAGTAAAGACGTTAAGAGCTATGCCTCCACATTTTTGAACTGTCTGCCTTTCTTAATATGTCTCTCTCTCTCTCTCTCTCTCTCTCTCTCTCTCTAAGTCACTTACCATGGCAAACAGGCTCTTTTAAAGTTAATTTCAGTCTTTGATTATATGGCTTGTACCCCTACATGATTTTGGAAATATTAAGCTAGCTCAATACTTTCAGGGTAGCAGCAGGTAGTAATGCCGGCTCTAATTAAAGTAGACTGAGTCCATCACACTCAGCACAGCAAGGATGGAAGTGAAACCAGTGACCACAGATCTTTTAAATGTAACATTTAATAGCAGTTCTTTCCTAAGGAAAAGCAAGGAAGTTTCAGCCTGAAACATTCGGCACTTCTTCAGTTCTAAGCCTCCACACCTGCAGTTTATATAATGATTGTCCCAACTCTGGTACTTCTCGCTACTGAGGTTTAGACAATCACTGTGGCTATTTTGAGTACCAGTTCTAATCAAAAGCATTTACCTCAACAGTAGCCTGCAACTCCAGGCAAGATCTTGACACTGACATGAAGGCACAGTAACACTACCAGGGCACTATCAGGTAGCCAGCATAATAAATGTCAATTTTACCATTTCCTGCATTAACTGTGAATGTGAAAGGAAATGTTAATGAGTCAGTGTTAATTTTTACAGTAACATTAGCAAACCAGGACATTTTCTTTCCCACTCACAATTAATGCAGGCAACAAAATAAAACTCATTAAACCACAAATGTCCCAATCAAAATGAGACTGATGTCACCCATACATACATCTACGCAGAAAAGAGAAATTTGTTAAAACTGGGAAACACTGCCTTGCATACTTAGAAGCCAAAAGGGAGGGTGGCCTAATGGTTAAGGTGTTTGCCTTACAGACACAAGGTACAGGGTTTGAATCTCACAAGGGATAATTGGTTAGGCTTAAAATGGCTCGCAAGGGCAGTTAGTTTAATACTAATCTATAAACCTATGAACAATGGCAGTGATCCCCTATGGGAAAAAAAAGTAATTGGGAAGTTTAGTTTGGGATATTTGAAAGCTTGGTGTGATGGATCTGCAGTGTTCTTAAGACACTCAGTCATTCTTGCTAAAATTCAAAGTCTGATTATATTTGCATTCACAGTCTGTTGCATACAGAAACTTGCAGAATATACACTGATGAGAGAATATACTTTGCAGCACTTGTCTTTAAGAGCAGTAACCAATAACTTTTATAATAAATAAAACTGGACAAGTACTGTTCCAACTTTACTTCTCATATAGTACAGATGATGTGAGAGATATAACATTTACCTCAGAACACCAAATGTGTTCCTACCATATCCCCAAACAACTGGATTTATACAGCTCTTTATATACTCTTTTTTAGTCATGCATAAACATATTTTGGAGAATTGCTTATTCTGTAGAAACAATACTAAACTTCCTTGTTTAACAATGTCTTGTAAGAGACCAGCTTTTCTGACAGTGTGAATATCCTGTAACAGTGTCCTGATGTCCATGTAGAAAAACATATTTTTGAGGAAACACATTGTCCTGTATTCTATTTGGATCTTTGTATAAAACACATGTTCTTATGTCAATGCTGATAAGCATATCCTGTTTTTTATGAAGAAAAACATATTTTTGAGAAAACACATTGTCCTGTATTCTATTTGAATCTGTGTATCCTGTATTTTATTTGGATCTTTGTCTTGTGCCATCCTGTTTTTCCATGCAGAATAACATGTCATTGTTCTTTAAAAGCAGATTTTGCATTTTTGTTATTGCATATATCATGCCTTGAGTCTGTAAGGGAATAATGTCCATTCAGCAGATTCCTTTTCCAAGCCATGGTCATTTAGTATGACTGCTGATCACATATTACTTTTCAGATTTATATTCATAAAATCTAACAATATTGAACTCTCATCACCAAGCTGACTTTACACTTGAAGAGTATTAGGAAGCCCTTTACTTGTCATGGCTAAAAGACAGTGTCTGTATAATAGGTTCGAAATGCTGTTTTAATATGTTATGCAGACACCACATGTTATGGTAAGAATTTGGAAATAGTGTGTATAGACAATATATTACAGCATTAAAAACTGTCCCATCTGCATTACCATGTGAAATGCTGTTAAAAGCAAAACTTGTAAACCACAACAGCAGAGACATTTGCCTCTTACAGAGATGGCTTGTGAGACCACAAGTGGACACTGTTGGGGAACCCTGACCAGGAGAAGCTATGGGCCTATCAGAAATCTCACTGTGAATGTACAGAAGGAGCACCAGTAGTTTAACTGCAGGTTTACTCCAGATATACCAGGAACCAAACTTTCATTGCATTTTGGGGTAGTTGGACCAGAGTTGCAATATCAAGCTTATAAGTTGTAAGGATCATTATGTTTCATAGTAAGACTTTAAACATGACTAAGAAATGCTGAGTTGGACTGTAAGTACCCTGAAGTATGTTAAGCAGAATATGTGCTTCTTTTCCCTTCATTAAAATGAATGTTTAAGTTTTCACTGTAAATAAACAGCACTGAACTTGAAAAAGATATCTGCAGTATATGATATATGCTACACAGCATAAGCTTTTGCTCATGACAGGCTTTACCAAACTAAGATATAATTTGAATATGCAGCATGATTACTATACATTCACCAATAAAATGACACTTTTTATATGACCTGATAGCAACAATGAGAATTTAAAGCAATTGAAGCAATTTTCCTAATACTGTCCACATTTGCAATACCAGCTTAATACTAAATGATTCATACAGGAGCTACTGCAGATGCTTGCATGATAGTAACTTGTGTCACACCTGCTCACTGCCACTTGCTTGGAAAAGCAAATGCATGAACTCCCACTAGCCCAACCTCTGGTTCCTGCATAGCCCTCTCAGCACAAAATATTGAACTAAAACTCCAACCCTTCTCCATAAACTTAAATTCCCTGATCACTCCTTAGCCATAAAGCTACCTTCCTGCTCCCTAAAATTCCCTGATCACTGCCTAACCCAAAAACTCCCTTTTCACTCCCTAATCCTAACCCCCCCCCAAAAAAAAAACTCCCATTTGAGTCCAAGTCCCTTCCCATGCCTGTGAACAGCAGCTTATCTGAGCCACAAAACACTCAAGTCTGTGGCTTTGAAAAAGTAAGTTATGAATGCTTGGGACTCAAGTGCCTGTAATAGACCCTGGGAACTGTGTGGTCTCAGTTTTGTTTCCTGTCTAAACTCCATTAATAATACTTGCTTATCCATTCTATCTCCCCTGTCAATTTTATGCAGTCGTTGCATGATACAAAATAAAAAGATATGTTTGCACTCCACATCATGGAAATTTTTAATTCAACCCAGCCACATGCTTTTTAGAATTTTTTTTAAGTTTTTCAATTGTTCCTGCATCAGAAGGTTCACTTTTTCATGTAGCTAAACAAACTATATCTTCTTTCCCACTAGTAACAAATTCATTAAAATAATGTTTTACCTCTAGCTGGGTATACAGAATAATTCTTGAATTTTTTGATGTACTGACAGATGGCATGCCATTTGCATGTATATGTGTGGTTCCCTATTAGAATCCTGAAACACTATAAGCCTGAAAGTCAAAATCCTGAAAACTAATGACTGAAAATGCAAAATCTCGAAAATGCAAAATCCTGAAAGTCAAAATCCTGAAAACACAAATAATGCTAATATGTCACTATAAAGACACTAATATCTACCAACTGACCCTGACCCTAACCCTAACCCTAAGGTCCGTCACTATCGCACACTCACCTGACCCGCGCCCTAACCCTAACTCACTTAAACCGCCCCTAACCCCAATATTTGTCACTATTGCATACATGCCTAACCTGCGCCCTAACCCTAACTCACTTATACCGCCCCTAACCCTAACATAAAACCAACCGCACACTTACCTGGACCCAACGCATGACCTAACACCACAGGGCTAACAATAGCAAAGCCACAATGACGTCAGTATGTCCATTTTGTGTTTTCAGGATTTTGACTTTCAGGATTTTGCATTTTCGAGATTTTGCATTTTCAGTCATTAGTTTTCAGGATTTTGACTTTCAGGCTTATAGTGTTTCAGGATTCTAATAGGGAACCATATGTGCCTATTTAATTAATCAACTCTACACTACCCTTAAGCAGCAGTAAAGCAATTGGTACCACAAGCAAGTGATTTAGTGCCTGTTAGCCTGAAGTGAGTTGTGCAATCAACTTGCCTACGTAGCAGTGGACGGAGTAGACAGACCAAATAAAAAGCTTTCGCTTCCACATATTGTCATTCTAAACCTGTACAAATTATATGCAAAAATTAGACAAAAACTATCCAACAAAGATTTAGGTAAATGTAGTTTTATAAATGGAGGAAACTTAATAAGTGAATAATCAAGAAACCTTTCTTTACATTGAAATTATAGACCTCTGTAATATAAATGCAACATGGTTTGAAGACATAATCAAATCCCAAATTTAATGGGATTCACTTTGTTCATTGCTGCAGACCAAATGTAACAGGTGATGGTGTATCAGTATTTATATGAGATTAGTTAAAATAATGACTAATAGGATAACAGAAAAATCTCTGGATTATAAATAATATCTCTGTCTCTATTTATCAATCTATCTATCTATCTATATATAAATACACACACACACATACACACATATCTACATGCACATATACATAGATGTAAAAATCACTTTTGAGACTATTATTATATAAAAATGCTAAATCTATCTCCTACTGTTAAAATAGAAGGCAATACAGTTTTGAAAAAGGATTTCAGTCATCCAGGTATGCATCTGGAAAATTATCATACTAACAACAAACACTCTCAAATGTGGATTCATTTAATCAAAATAAATTGGAACCAACTGTTCATTGTTCAACCTGGTTAATAATAAATTTGAAATGGCTTCTAATTGTTTCTTCCCACTTACATTTTTTCTATTCCCTGACTATTAAGTACCAGTGTAATAATGTCATTATGCAGTAATGTAATATGTGCAGACAACTTTGGCATGCATATTTCCTGAAAGCCAGCTTCCTGCCTTCTGTACAGTACCATTACTTTTTAAACTATAGTTGACATCTGTCTGCATCTGCATATGGTTTTCCCCTGTATTCTATGCAGTGGCCATGAGTAGTGTATAGCATATCTCTGAATCTTACCAAAAATGTTCCTTGCATATTGATTTGCAAACAAAGGGCCGCACTGCTACAACACAAGACGCTCCTTTACTGGGTGTATGTGACTTCTATTTGTCCATTTACTGTGATCTTACATTTCAAATTCTTACTCAGAATTATTCAGTTTTCATGAAAGCATGCCTTAGTCTTCAGATAAAGTAACTTAACAGTAGAAGGGCTCACCCTGTCCATAATAGTGCTTTTTTAACATTTTTATTAAATCATTATGTGGCATGGATGCACATACATTAAAATAAAATAAAACAAATGGTAGTAACATTTTCAGTTATTTTCATGTAACATACATAAATGTTTTATTTTAACAATTTTCATTCACTCCAACATTACCTAAATTGCCGATTCTTGCCTTCCCTCAAACCTCACTCCTCACCTTGAACATTGTGCTGCATGGATTGTTCCCACAAATTCCATTTATTTCTATGTAATTTGCTCTTTCCCTTTTCTAAAAATCCCACCTCCAGTTATTTTATCTCTTTTACAGTAGTTAATACTTCATTTATAGTTGGTTTAGATTTTGATTTCCATTTTCTAGTAATTGCTTTTCTGAGCAGTCAGTAGCACTAAACTTAGTAAGGCCTTGTATAAGGTATATTCATTAAAGTTCCTATGATACAGCCCACATTTCCTGATGAACCCTGGGATTAAGAAACATGCTCAGCACATTCGCATTGATTCAGCTGCTGTTTAACTTCCAGGCCCAATATGGTTCTGATTTCATAAATGAATAACAAAAGTTAAAATGTCATGCAGAAAGAGCAGCTTAGGAAACCTCCTCAGAGCCAGAGCAAGGTCTGCAGTTAAGGGAACTTATTCTTTAGTGGCGCTGTGTAATGTTACAAGGAAATCCTGTGAATATGGCATGCATATGAGAGGCATGACAATAAAGGTAGCTATAAGCCTTAGAGATCTTACTGTGCATGTCAAATGTATTTAATGACCAGATTAAAAGGTAGAAATGCAAAGCAGTAGAATAAAGGGGGAAGCAAACAGAAAGAAGCACAGTAGGGAAAATTGTAAGGAATGAGTATGACTGAGTAAGGGAAAGGAAATTTATTTATTTATTTATTTTTTGCGGGACAGGTGCACATTTTCTATATACCAAGAACGTAAGGTGGGTAAGATAGTCAAGGAATTAGAAAGAATGGTAAGAGGGTTAGTGTAGGTAGCAGAGACACACACACAAGTATAGAACACAGACAAGACTGACAGGGGAGGTGCTAACACACCGAGGGATGGGAGGAAAATGCATTACCAGACATCAGAGAAACAAAGGGAAGACAATAGTGATGGGGTAGGGGTTGGTAATGAATATGACACAAAAGATAGGGAAATACTGGGATGGAGGATAGCATGGGTCTCACCCCTCCTGCCAGTGTTATCAGACTCAGTGGGAGGGAAGGCAATGACACAAAAGACAGAGAAATGCCCGGATGGGAGGATAGGCTGGGTACGACCCCAGTACTGTTTTGCCCATGTCAGACCCATTGGGAGTCTACAGCCCATCTTATGTGTGCTCCTCATCACTGGGTCTTGGCTCTGATAGACCTGCCAGTTGCGAGCAGGGACATGGCCCTGAAAGCCACAAGAGGATTCTTTCCAGGTGGTCAGTGTGGGCTTCAATGCACCAGTCCACCACCACCAAAAGCACCACTGCAGTCTGCCTGGTGGTAACATATTGCTCTGCTCGACAGAGCCACTGGTGGGAAAAGTAGCTTTCAAAGCTGGTGATGTATCACCAAGGGCAAGGCTGGGGTACCTGACAGCCTTACCTGGGGGTACTAGCAAGGATGTGGCCCTTACAGGCACTGCTGCAAGTGTCCCTAGAGGAGTTCCTGTGGTCAGCTGATGTAAAGAAATGTAAAAGAAATGAAGAGAACTAACATTATATATATATATATATATATATATATATTTTTTTTTTTATTATTATTATTATTATTATTTATTTATTAATTACAAAGAAAAATAGTGACAAAAGGAAAATGAAATACAGTACTATTATCATGTAATTAGGATAATATGATAGTACAACTGCAATTTTATTATGAGAAAACGTAATTGAGATTCACAGGTAAGTACTTCATATGAAGAGATAGATGCTGGTATCTGCTACCTATACTGAGCAGGTAATATGAACAACAGTATACTAACTGCACTGCCTGTGATTATCCTCACTGTGTGCACTGTAAATAAGATGAAATACACTAATATCCTCCAGTGTCTTGCCCCATGTAATATCTGCAATACCCTGGGAATATTACTTAAGCTGTAATCCCAGCAGTGAATATGGCACACATATTATCTGAATACTACACAGGCAAGACTGACTTCAAAAGATGGCAGGCTTATCAACAGTGATAAATGCTGACAAAATTCTCCATAGGTAACCTGCCTAATTTAGATATACTGTTATGAGGGTAATACCCATCAAAGTTAGTTCTGAGAAAGGAATGACTATATGAAAAGGTAAAGCAAAGGCAGAGCAGGAGAAATTCCTTGGCTACTGGAGGGAATGTTATACAATATCTTCTTGGGGAAAAAAAGACAGCTATAATTACTCTACAGTCAACACTGGTAGAACAGAAAAAAATAATTATTTGCAGCATATTTATACCTTAGGCACCCTCACTCTGACCTCTTCTTCATACCAGCTAAGAGGGTCTGGATGGAGGTTCCACAGGTCACTGTAGTGGTTTCTCCATTGCTTGTCAGTTTGAGGAATGCCTGTAGCATCAGTAATCCCCCCTCCCCTGGTGATACACCACCAGTCATCCAGTTAATGCTGGGAACCCTGATAGGAGACTCCAAACAAACTGTCTTAGTTGACTCCTTCTAGAAAAAAACAGGAAGATTTTGCTCTCCTTTGAACATTACTAGGGTGCCTTTTATGAATCAGTGCTATTGGAAGCTGTGACATCCCCTGTCTGGGCCAGTGATCAAGGAACCCAATCCTCACCACTGACACTAGTGGGAGACAACTCACTTTGAGAGAAATAGATACACACATTTTCTGATGCAACTCTTTGGACCAAGTACAATTTCCCTTAAGAGCACACAGGGAACACAGTCAGCCCAGGGTCTGGATTTCTTTATATCTGTCTCCCTCCAGGGCCACAATAAGGCTCCCCATTAGCAAAGCTATAGGGTTAAGTCCTCAGATGAATGTCTAAGCCAAGTCCTCCAGCACCCTCTCTGTGAAACCAGTGCTTTATGTCCCTGATCCAAGTAGCTGACACATACACACACACACACACACACACACACACACACACACACACACACACACACACACACACACACACACACATGCACACACGCACACACACACACCTGGGAAAGGCAAATATTTACCCACTATGCCCCCTTCTGCCCAGACTATAAGGTAGTTATCACTGCCACCAACCCCCCCCCCCCCCGGCAGCAAACCATAGAGTTCAAATCACAGGAAATATTAAAAAATAATACTGTTGGACAGACTCAGACAAATGTAGAAAAAATAGTAATAAATTAGTCTTGTTATATATTCCTGACTGATCTAAAGAAATTACTGTTTCCTAATAACTTTCTTGGGCAAGGCAAGATGAAATAAGTGAGTGGTCTTTCTAGTCAGGCTCCCAAACAGAATACTCAATACTCAGAAATTTCTCTTTGTAATATCTAAAATTTAGTTTCCAAGATGGCTGGCAGAATGGCCTCATCTGGTCACCTGTCTCTAGGTTCCCACACTATCCCTTTTTGAAGTTGCAAGAGGAATTTATCATACACATGTAAATATGCATATCTAGAGCTTTTCTAATGTTTAAGATAGGCCTGAGGCCAAGAAACAGTCAAAGCACTTCCCCTCTTTTTACTGAAGCTAATAAACAATGTTTTCTTCCAGACCTACCATCCCTGGTCCTATTCATCACTGTGGGATGTTGTTTTAATGGTGTAACAGCTTATTTACATTCCCTTATTTTTATTAAAGTAAGCTAGCTAGTTAGCCTCTGCTCTTCCACTGTTCTCAGTTACAGCATATACGTTACTACCTGCATGTATATTTCCTTTCTGTCCAGCAGGACCCACTATTGATACATTTTTCAACACTAGCAACTTTACAAATACATTTTGATATTGAAATGCCTTACAGTTCTAATACATTTGTAACATAAAAGTCTGTACAAATCAGTTTGATATTCAAATGCCATATAGTTCCAATGCATTTGTACCACAAGCATCTTGTGCATATCAGTTTGGTATTCAAAGGATAGCATTCTTTACAAAACTCCAGCTAGCTATGCTGACACTAGCCAATATCATCACAGAAGTCATGACCATACTCTAGGCCTCATATCACAAAATTGTGTCTGGCTCCACAAAATCATAGTCCTTTATCATTCCAAGATAGACCAGCTCAGCAGTGTGGCCAGTGACAGGGTGTTATATGAACCATGTCATTCTGAGTATGGTCAATAAGGGAATACAACATGTGAAATATGGTAAAGATAGTTGTGCTTTAAACCATTTAGTTCAAGCAGTACAGAGGCAGTGCTCTTTAGTTTGTCTTTTCCTAGCAGGCTTAAAGTACTAATAACAGAAAACCTCTTTTTGACATTAAGATGCCCACATATGCTCATTGCACCTTGTTGGTGCACGAAGAGGTGCACAATGCCATTTATGCCTGTATGCAAGACACTACCTCCAGGCATGATGAATATAATGAGCAATTCAGAGACATTAATAACCTGAACCCATTTTGTATAATCACTGTACCCATAGGTCCAAATCTGCATGATATTAAACTTAGTTCCTGTGTAGATCCTCACTGCAATATGGAAGAGGATGTAAAACACTGATAACAGAATTATCCACATCTGTAGAAAATGATTAGGCGTGAGTAGAACAGGAGTATTGATTGCTTAAGGTTAGTGCTATTAGCAATTTTCCTTACAATTCCACTACTGCAGTGGTTAACTGAAGTATTCCTTGTGGCAATAGTGTATGCAAGAATATTTTCTGTAAATGTACTGTTTATGTTTAGAATAAAGAAACACTTCAGTCTATTAACCTGGGATGCATTTCGAAGCAACCTTTTCTCAGATAACTAAGCTGAAATTATACTTTAGGTATACATTTAATGGTGATATTTTATTCATTGTAGTTCCATCAATGGCACCAGATACGTGGATACAGATTGTAGAGGGAAATGGTGGCCATAATGTTAAAATACTCTGGAAGGTAAGTTTCTAAAGACATGTATTCAGTTGTTTGTTTCCTGTGAACATATTTGTTTATTAACACATTTATTTGCAACAACTGAAATAAGAATTTTCTAGAAAACTGGGATTTTAGAGTCACTGAAGCTGGCTGATTGTCATCCATGTTGTAAATTAATAATTATGACATGACACGTATATTTAGGGCATTCATGTTTATGGGCATTGTTACAGCCACTTATATTTGCAGTATATTTTTTCAAGTTTTTGCTTAATATTAAAACTAATTGACAACAAAGCCTGTAGAGCTGTTTTATAGATATGGTGGGAGTTTCAGGTACTGCAAGTGTACAATATTTGCTAATATTAACGGACTGCAGAACATCCCAAACATTTCCTATTACAAAAGCCTTATTTTCCCTCTGAAACTGAAACTAAAATATAAAAATAAATAAAAATATAAAATACTGACTCAGAAGTAACAGCCACATGGTAGTAATAGATAAACAAAGAAGAACAGTCAAAGATGGCTTAAAACAACAATAAACATTATAAAACCACAGTGAGCACCTTTATCAATATGGCTTCCTGAGGCTCTCCGGTTCGATCTTCAGCTGGGGTGTTTTCTGTCCTCCCTGTGGTCATGTGGGTTTCCTCTGGGTGCTCCCGTTTCCTCCCACATCCCCAGAGACATGCTGCAGGTGGATTGGACACGCTAAAATTGGCCCTAGGTGTGAGTGCTTGTGTGTGTGCCTTCTGTGGAAGGTTGGGCACCGGGCTGGCAACTCAACACCGTAAAAACTCTACTGCCAATCATGAGCGGACAAGGTGATCCACTGTGGTGACCCCTAACCGGGAAAAGCTGAAAGAGAGAGACTTTCTGCTACAGCTTGTATGTATAAAATGTGAGAGATTGAATGGAAGGTGAACAATACATAAGTAGATCAAAACAAAAATGAAAAACAAAACCACAATTAACAGTAAAACAGTATATAAATATAATTATGTAAAGGCACTGAAATGTAAAATTTGACCTTATTTCTCTTGAAAAAGACATCAGCAGAGTAATGTCAGCATTATAATGCAGCAACAAAACACTTTATACATGTTTTGTTAAGAACTGCATACATGCAAATTATAAGTAGGTTATCTTGAAAATATATGCTGTCATGATTGTTGTATACACAGCTCTGAACTGTCCAGAATTTCACAGAATACCCAGATATTTCCCTTATATTTTTGGTCTGTTCCGCATAAAAGTTGTAGATTTCTGGCAAAATCATTGAGGATTGCAAACACTAAATAATGGCAAGCATTGAAGTTTCAGACTTTTTGGCTGTGATTTAAAAAGAACATGCTAGTGTAAACTGCTGCAGCCAAAACAGGCAGGTTACAAGAATGGAGGAAATGTGATTCAGAGACATGATTAGCCACAGTGAGAAAGGACCTCATTATCATCTAGTCAGCATGTTTGTGAAAAGCGTGGTGTTACCACCAGTGTTAATCAGCACTTTCCTAAAGTAATCACCACTGGTGGCCCATGCATCTTGGTGGCATCAGTACCCCCTTCAGTCACTCTCCCTCACAGACACACACACACACACACACACACACACACACACACACACACACACACACACACACACTCAAACACATGCACACATACAGACCCCCATACCTCTCAGCCGTCCCTGAGTTTAGAGAACATTTCAAATGGTGCCTCTTCTTTTTGCCCTGTCCCTTGTAAATCATGGATGATCACAATCAGTCAATAATGCCAGGCATTAAAGCTTTCAGAAAATGCATTTTGATGAAAACCTGTTGTTTTTAACCTTTTATGTGACTAATATTTAAACATATTCTCTGGTGTTGTCGTGTTCCCTCCAACTTTGTCCAGAAGTTCTGAACACAGGACACTGAGAGGTATGGCAATTCCTCCACAGACACACACACACACAAACACACACACACACACACACACACACACACACACACACACACACACACACACACACACACACACGTCTCATATCACAGTCATCCATTCACCCATAAACATACACACACACACAGCCCTGTTGTAGCTATCCTCTAATTAATCCCCCAACAATAACCACCCATGATAATGACATGCACACACTCATCTGAGACTACTCATACCTATACATACACAAACACATGTGTGCATGTGTCATAGTTCTCAACCTCTTAGCACAAAAAAAAAATGGACAAAGACAAAAATAATGGGGGGACAATGCCCCAAATCATAGAGACAAATTTTTAAATATTGCTCTTAGAAACTTAGAAAGTTGCTAGAATAAAAGGTCTTGTGTTACCATTCATTTTCTGAAGGATATGAAGTCTGAAACTCAAATGCCTGTTATTATTTAGTAAAGTCAATACTTAATGATTTGCCTCAAAAATCCATAAAACCACAACTTTTATGAGGAACAGACCCAACATATGAGGTAAAAATCTGGACAATCTGGGAAAATCTGGACTGTTGAAAAGTACGGCATGTGTGCACATGCTACCACACACATAAACACACATAGCCCTGACTACTACCTTTAACTCCCCAATAGGTTACCTACAATATGTTCTTTCCATTAAAAGTAATAGGTGAATGCAGTATTTTGATTGTGTTAATTACAATGTTTGCCTGTGCTAATTTATACACCTAAGTATGTCATCCCTTACAGTATACATTTCTGGAAGGCACATGGCTATTTAGCATAGGCTGCTGCCCCGGAATGCCTCATTAGTATTTAGCACTGCCATGGAGACAGCCCACCATGATAATTCTGCAGACTGTGATGGACTTGTCTATGAATCAGAAAGAGATATTGCGAGTGATTTTGCATCTGTGTTAGGGCTTACTTCTGGCAGGAGCCGTTTCTATATCCCAGCTCACATTCTTCAGAAAAATGCATGATAATACAAACCTGTTTTCTACAAACTTACTAAGTTTATAAGAGCAATATTTAAAGTGTCTTCCTGATTTGGAGCTTTTGTCCCCCAAATGTTTTGTCCTTGTCCAGAATTCTTGAGCTAAGGGGTTGAGAGGAGTGTTTGTGCATTTCAAGACAGACCTCCGGATTCACTAATCCTCCATATAAGACTTAATAAGTCTTACTCGGAGGCTGCAGTTGAATGGTTTGACATCAGCGTGCCATGAATATTCATGAGGGCACTCTGACTCAACCGTAACTCTTACACGGACTGAGTAGGAAAGCAGGGGGCGTGTCCGACTGCCGAGCAGTCTAAATGTGCACGCCTCTGCAAGGTTATAAAAAGCAAAATGTCAACACACAAGAGCGAGTTCGCTCAAATGTACTTGCACCCAACACCACACTCCCTGACACTGTAATCCCCCATCATACTTATATAAAGTAAATAATTATATATATATTTTTTTTAAATCCACAATATAGCTGCCCGTATTTGTGTGTGTGTGTGCGCGGGTGTGCCCATTGCTTAGCTAGAGTTAGCAATTCTGACATGGAAGAGCATAAGAAAGAATGTTTATGCAAGTCACACCAAATTGCAATAGTGTAATGGTAGAGCGTATGCACAAAGCGAAGGCATTCACGGTTCGAGTCCCACCACTCCCCTTCTTATTTATGTTTTAAATCAGTATTTAAAATAATACCAGACATATATGATTAAAATTTTATTAAAAGCAGTGACATGGCCAATGTATCAGTGAACAAAATATATATTTTTAAAGGACCCAGATAGCCTGGTGTTAAGCAACGTTTTACGCAGCTAAACAGAGGTGCCCATAGTTTAATAGCACTTTACCCAGCTAAACAGAGTTGCCCATAGTTTAATAGCACTTTACCCAGCTAAACAGAGTTGCCCATAGTTTAATAGCGCTTTACCCAGCTAAACAGAGGTGCCCATAGTTTAATAGTGCTCTATCCAGCTAAACAGAGTTGCCCATAGTTTAATAGCGCTTTACCCAGCTAAATAGAGTTGCCCAAAGTTTAAAAATGCTTTACTCAATGCAATGTGTTTGCGCGGATGTGCACGCCATGCCAACCAGGGCACAATAGGGCACCGGGGACCAACATAGAGCTAAGTTGCTTAAATGCAGCCACACCCCCTAGCCTGTCTAGACAGTATTAAAATAAAAGAATGACAAGGTTTGAATCCAGGACCCTTTGCATCATAATCAAAGTACAGAACCACTAAGCCATGACAACATAGGGGAAGCAGCCACTATTAACATTCATAAACTTACGAATGGTAGTTTAACCATTACTAAGCAGGTCTGCAGTCAGCCGAGAATTTTACAAAATGGCCAATCACAAAAAAGTGCGGGAAATGCGGCATATTTAAGCCCCATAGGCGAGAATACTCGCCATAACTGATTGTAGCTCACATTTGCAGTCAGAATGGCAAGTGCAGGAGAGGGTTCACGCTTCCGAGCGCAACGTTGGGGCATCGAGGAGTCCAAATGCATGGTTTGGCTCCTTGTCCACCATCACGAGACAAGACTCCTGCAGGGCCAGTTCCAAGGGACGGAGTACAAGGCAGAGGCTTGGAACCGGTTAGCTCGTGACCTCACCAGTGCCACAGGTGTTCCCCGGACTGGTGAACAGGTCCGTCACCACCATGCAGACCTGAAGAGATGAAAGGAGGACCACCTGAACCAGTGGATACAGGAGGCCCGTGGGATGCAGAATGCCCCACAACTGAGTATGTAGCCATGGAATGCAGTATGTAAGAATTGATAATGGAGTATATATAACGGATAGGTATGTCTCAATATCCCTTCATTTACTTTACAGCTGCAGGTGACCATGCTGCGTATCAGCAAGCCTATGCTGATAGGCTGCTAAGGCTACAACACCAGGCAGGTTAGTGATTATTCTGCATATATTGTTATATAAAATATGGGAGAGAGCATGAAAGAAAGTGTTGTAGTCCAATAAAACAGCCATAGAATTGCCTAAATACGTTCTCTGCATGTACTGTCAGATAAAAACATCAGAGAAGCAGAAAAAGAGTGTAGTAACCCATTAAGAAAGGTAACATATGTCTGGAATAATATCCCTTCAGGCACTGTCATGTAACATAAGTGAGTGAGCCTGAAAAAAGATTGTTCTAACCTATTAATAAAGGTATAATATCTCTTGAACATGTCTGCCATAAACACCGTTAAAACAAATAAAGGAGTGAGCCTGTGGAAAAGTGTACAATGCCATTAATAAAGGTCTAAAACCCAGAGTGTGTCTGTGTCACAGAGTCTGAAATGTTGTTGTACCCTTACATTATACAAACAGTACTGTTTGAAAATGTGCTGGCAACCCAGAGTTATGCAGTCCCATATAAAGTGGGTGATGGAAGTGCTAGTAGCTGTGAAACATATATACAGTCCACAATAGTCAGTTACTGGCTGGCATGAATAAGTAAACCTGGCACACATGTAGCATGTAATTATTCACCAGAAATGTGAGTGTGTGTTAAGAAATGCAGGGTTCTGTACAAATCGAAGTGAAAATGTCATGTGAAAACATCCCAGATATGTAGATAAAGAAATATAAATGCAAACAAGAAATATATAGCAGTAACACCTGCATCCTGGACAGTTAGTATGTCAGATATAGGTCAGGCATATATTGAACTAGCCAAACCCATGACACAACCTAATGTATGGTGGCAAGTGTAATAATACAGGTAGGGGATATACAACTGCAGTCACTGGGAATGTAGTGTAGACTAAAAGGTAATTATAAGATGTTAACCAAGGTTTTTTCTACACCCTACCGTATGTGCATAAACCATGCAATTCCACACCTCAGTGGGTATGTGTAACCTTAAATATTTGTTGGGACATATGTCCTATTGTTTTATAAATATTTGCATTGATGTTGATGCATGTGCCCTGTTCAAACACCACGTTCATGGTGGCCTGTTGCTACCAAACATCCCTGCATGCTGTTGGAATATCCACTGTCGTTCAATATATGCATGTGTTATGCTTGCTGTTCAACTGTTGGAACCTTGGTGTGTTGGGTTAATGGGAATATTACTGCATGCTGTTACAACTAATCTGGAATGCTGTTGTTTATGTTGTAATTAAACACTCCTAATCACAGAACGTATGGGAAGGCCGGTCCCAGTGGACCCACCTGTCCCTCCTCAGTTGGCGAGTGCACCTGGCACCAGCAGCTCTGGTGCCCAGCCCGGGCTCCCCTCCTCCATTGGTCCTGTGCCACCTTCGGGTGGAAGCGCTGCAGAGGATGGGGCTCGTCCCCCCTGTGCAAGCGTGGGCGGAGAAGGGCCACCCATCACCCTTCGAAGAGTCCAGGCTGTGGTGCGTAGGGATATCCAGCATTCAGTCGCTGATCCCCTACGCCAGCTTGAGGTGAGAGTGGTGTATGTCTTGAGTGAGACTGCCCATCCTCCTCAGCCTCCAGCACAGCCACCCTCGGGGCTGTGAAGGTGCAGTGGTGACTGCCCATGGGTGGGGATCTCAGTTCCACTGTTACCATCTGTGGGCTCATGGGCTTGCGATTACCAAACATCCTTCCCCGTCAATTGTGTTCACCCACCCCACCCCTGTATGTGTCTTGTTTGTCTTGTCTGTTTATCTCCCCTACCTACCTCCCCAAATATACCTACTTCCTCTACCTCACATTCCACTCTCACCTGAAAAAAAAATTAAAAAAAGGGCAATCTGTTCCCACAAAATAATTATGCCCCATACATAGCTGCCAATTGCACACATGTCCACTGGACATGTAAACTGATAATTCTAATTGGCAGTACAACATATTTTGTTGTCCTCACCCCTCTCTCAGGGGTGGAAGGTTTCAAATTTCACACCAAATTTCATACATATGCACAGCTGTTGCTGGTAAAGAAATGGGCAGCTATGGACCTTCCCTACACCCATCCTGCACATCCCGAGCTGGTTTCCCTACTGTCTTTCCCTCTTTGTGCCCCCTTTTTCACCACTTTCCTATCTCCCCATTTTCTTTTCTTTAAAAGAAATTAGCGCGGGGGTTAGCGGGAGTAAGCACTTTTAAGCAGTAGTTAGCAGAGGTGCGTGAGTGTGAGCTTGTGTGCGCTTAGCTAAGCATCGCTAAGCGTCGCGCAAACCCGCTTACAACTGCTTAAAAGTGCCTTAGTCACTCTGTATGACAAGGCCCTTGTGCTGCTCAGCAGCAAAATAAAATGCCCTTGTCAGTCTCAAACCCCACACCTTGGACTCACCAGTCTGCATGATGTACCACTAAGCCACAGCAGAGATACAATAACTTGGTGCTGAAAGAAATATAACATGCATTACAAGGAGTGAATGTAAAGGGAAAATAGGAAAGCCATAGGAATACATTGCAATAAAGAAATATAACATGCATTACAAGGAGTGAATGTAAAGGGAAAATAGGAAAGCCATAGGAATACATTGCAATAAAGAAATATAACATGCATTACAAGGAGTGAATGTAAAGAGAAAATAGGAAAGCCATAGGAATACATTGCAATACATTGCAATTGCACTAAAGTGCGCTAGCCGATTTACAGCATTTATAGCATTTACTGTCTGTTTTTTTTCCTTGTCTCTGTAATAAAACAAAAAAATCTCTTGTTTTCCCGCCTTACTGAACTAGAGTAGTCCAGTTTCAGAGTTGCTGATCCCTGGGCTTTGTTTTTAGTTCCTGTTACTGATCCATTGCCTTATTAGGGAGGAGGGAAGTTTCTTTGCTTACCAGTGGGAGTGGGAAGCACTGAGCAGCCTTTCTGTCTGATTTGGTGAAGTTTCAGCCAGAAACTAGTAGTCCATTGGTCGTTTTGGGCCAAATCCTAGCTCCTTTCAGCCCCCTTCTATAAAACACGCTAAACACGTTTTTCCAGCTTGTACCAACTCAGCACAGATCCTCGTGGTGGCCTGCAGAGTGATCCAAGCAGCAGAGAGCTAAAAGAGTGACTTTCTACCAGATATAAGTATTTTTTGTGGCTTTCCCACTGTTATTTAAGCTAGCGACTGCATTTCGCCTGTTTTACTGCTACTTTAAGTGATTTCTGCATTTTACACTGTTTATTGCACTTTAAGTTACTAATTGTTGCAAATTGTTTCTGTAGGCTACACACTAAAGTGCGCTAGCCGATTTACAGCATTTATAGCATTTACTGTCTGTTTTTTTCCTTGTCTCTGTAATAAAACAAAAAAATCTCTTGTTTTCCTGCCTTACTGAACTAGAGTAGTCCAGTTTCAGAGTTGCTGATCCCTGGGCTTTGTTTTTAGTTCCTGTTACTGATTCATTGCCTTATTAGGGAGGAGGGAAGTTTCTTTGCTTACCAGTGGGAGTGGGAAGCACTGAGCAGCCTTTCTGTCCGATTTGGTGAAGTTTCAGCCAGAAACTAGTAGTCCATTGGTTGTTTTGGGCCAATTCCTAGCTCCTTTCAGCCCCTGCTATAAAACACGCTAAACACGCTTTTCCAGCTTGTACCAACTCAGCACAGATCCTCGTGGTGGCCTGCAGAGTGATCCAAGCAGCAGAGAGCTAAAAGAGTGACTTTCTACCAGATATAAGTATTTTTGTGGCTTTCCCACTGTTATTTAAGCTAGCAACTGCATTTCGCCTGTTTTATTGCTACTTTAAGTGATTTCTGCATTTTACACTGTTTATTGCACTTTAAGTTACTAATTGTTGCAAATTGTTTCTGTAGGCTACACACTAAAGTGCGCTAGCCGATTTACAGCAATTACTGTCTGTTTTTTTCCTTGTCTCTGTAATAAAACAAAAATCTCTTGTTTTCCGCCTTACTGAACTAGAGTAGTCCAGTTTCAGAGTTGCTGATCCCTGGGCTTTGTTTTTAGTTCCTGTTACTGATCCATTGCCTTATTAGGAAGGAGGGAAGTTTCTTTGCTTACCAGTGGGAGTGGGAAGCACTGAGCTGCCTTTTGTCTGATTTGGTGAAGTTTCAGCCAGAAACTAGTAGTCCATTGGTCGTTTTGGGCCAATTCCTAGCTCCCTTCAGCCCCTGTTATAAAACACGCTAAACGCACAGAAGCCGATTTAGCTGAGTTACCACTGTTGCACACAAGAGCAGCGGCGTTAAACAAGGTTAAACTATTTGGGCCATCTAAATTCCACTCTTCCAATTTTCCCTTAAAACTACCTTCCTCGAGCTGTACTGCTGATCTAACCAGCATATCCTATAACTGAAAAGTTCATCTCTACTTGATTCCCAAGTAGACTATTCTCTATCTGTAAAGCCTAGCACTTACTCCTACAGTACTTGCACCTTGATAAAGCACTCTTATTATAGATAGTACCCCACCAGCCTAAAACCCACTTCCCCGGAGTCCTTTGAAAGTCTCTTTATCTACTACTTCTAGTATGTCGAGGGATCAGTTGCTAGTGTCCTCTCCAGCTCAACTGGTGAACCTGGGAATATTGAGGCAATGTTACAACTGCCTCATGTACACAGACAATCCTCTCCTTCTCCCACAAAACACAAATACATGCGAGATGCAACTATACGGCCAAACTGGAGGCTGAGCTCTCTCAACATAGGACTGGCAAGACCAGACAGGAGGAGAAGGTAACCACACACAATACATACCCAGTCACACATGGTACCATCACAACTTCAAATCATACACATACTCACACAAAGACATACTGGAGGCTCTGATCAAAAATTTACCAAAACAGCAGAGGCCACCAAAGCAGACACCCAAACAACTACCACCTCACGACCCAACACATGCAACACATAGACCACACAGTCAGAGTGTCAAACAGTCACAGCCCTTAAGGCCAAACAAAATGCCAGACACACTTGTCATTGGTGACTCCATAGTCAGACACACTGACGTCCCGCTCACCAGACTGAGTAAAGAGAAGGTCACAGTAAGCTGCCTGTCAGGCGCTAGAATCCGCCACATAACGCAAGCACTCAGGTCTCTCAACAGCAGGTACACGCACGACTCAGTCATTGTACACGCTGGTGTCAACGACCTGAGACGCACTCCTGGATTACATGAAAAGGGACATCGAGGAGCTCTCTGATTATGTAGCCCAGGCAGGTATGACCCTGACCTTGAGCAGTATCCTACCTTCACCTAGAATGATGCCACAATACAGTGATAAGATGATCAGCTTTAATAATTGGCTTAAATTCTGGTGTCATTCAAAGGGGATCCAATGTCTGTCCGCCTGGGATGACATGCTGGACAAGCCACGCTGCCAAGGGACAGCTTGCACCTGTCACCCCTGGGCTTCCGGATATTGGCAAAGGCTCTTGCCCCCCCCTAGTGCCTTTTTTAGGCAAGGCTCAAATTCTAAACCTACCACCCTAGAACACCAAAAGGAAAAAAACTAAGGGTAATGCTGCTCAATGCCAGAAGTCTCAATCTCAAGATGCACGCACTCGAGGCCCTTCTCAATATGGAGAACATCGATGTCTGTGCTGTGACAGAAACCTGGTTCAAGGCTCCTGAGAGCACCCCAGCACTAACAGGTTTCACCTCATATCATGCTCCGCCCCAAAATCCGGACAACACCAAGAAAGGAGGGGTGTCCATATTCATAAAGGACACCCACACCTCAAGGTTGGTGGCAACGCATGATGCATCGGAGACCATCCAGGTGCAATTAACCATAGGCAAGACTGCTCTGCAATTTGTAGCATGTTACAGGCCACCCTCTCAAACTCAGGAACCTCACATGGCCTTCCTGAAAACATTGGAGGGGATAAATGTATCTCCAAACACCATCATACTAGGTGACTTTAACTACCCTAATATAGACTGGGAACACTACTCAAGCCCGAACACTCTAACCCAAAGATTCCTGGAGTTCATAAACTCAAATGCCATGGAACAACTAGTCACCATCCCCACAAGAGGAGAAAACATACTTGATCTCATCATCACGAACATGGGATCAAAATGTTCAACACCGGAAGTATACCCCTCACTGGTGAGATCAGATCATAAACTAATCTCGCTGGAGGTCCTCATCCCGCCCCCACCTGAAACTAAAAAGACCACAGTGAAAAACTTCTCAAAAGCCGATTTCACACTTTTAAAAACTAGTGTGGTCTCCTTTAAGGCCCCTGAGCCAGTGGTAAACATTAGTCAAACCGCTGAATCAC